>NC_137460.1:118479045-118649111 GCF_964235325.1 Thermobia domestica | reverse complement strand
GGTTGAGGTGAGGCATATTTTACTAGCATGGCATCTAATACTTTAAACCATGCCCTTTAATGTACCTTTTTATTTTTTATTTCATTTTTTTTATTATTATTTTCCCTTTTTACAAAAAAAAAAAAACGGACAAACCTGTAAAAGAATATTACAAATATATAAAAGATAAATTTTCTTTTTTTTATCATTTGTCATTCATTAAAAACAATTTTTTTTGCACTATTTTGGGCTGCTTCCTCTACCGCCACCTGAAAGTAAATTAAAAAGAATATACATTAATAACAATATAACAACAAGAGACACAGTGCGAAACAAATATTGGTTTGTACAAATTTCTTCAGAGTTTTTCCTGTCTTTTATTACTTCTTTTATGTTATTATTTGTTTATTTCTTGAGATCGCACCAAACATTCACATATAGGACACACAATTAACAATATGACACTAGCACTGACACTAAACACTAAACACAAAACAAGAGTAGCGTCTTCCTATTCCGGTTTTCATTCCAGGAATTTTATAAAATGCATTTATTATTTGTAAGCAGAATTCTGTATGTTATATTTTCTCTAAAACTAGTTTGTGTTCCGTTCTCTCCTTCTTCTGTTTTCAATTCTTCTGTTCCACATGTTTCCCACTACGTGTTTTGTCAATTCTTGGAACTTCTGTAGCTTTATTTTATCCTGTCTGATGTTTTCCCATGTTTCATTTTTGAGTTCGTCTCTAATATTTATTATATCTTCTCTAGTTATAAAGTGTGCACAAGTCCATGTTACATGTTCGGGTGTCTGGGCCATTCCGCAGATACATGTCTGATTTTCTTCTATTGTGATCCTGTATAAATGTGACTTAAATGGTCCATGGCCAGAAAGTGTCTCCATGGTCTCCTTATTTAGGTTTGGCATCTCTTTCCTTATTTGTATCGTCGGTATATATTCTTTTAGTTTCTGTCCTTTACTTGAGTTTTCCCATTCCCGTTGCCATTTCCTTTCAATAATTTTATCTAACTCTGCTTCGTTATTTGGAATTTGTCCTAGTATTTCTAAAATTTTTGCATTTTCATTATTTTTCGTCCACATTTTATAGGCCTGTCTTAGTACCTGGAAATGTATTGGTTCTTCCTGGGCCAGTACCTGTAGAGCCTCCGTTGACATGGTTTTTATTACACTTAGGGTTCTTATAAGTACCCCTCTTTGTGCCCGATTTATTGTTTGTCTTAGTTTTATGTTCATAAAAAGTCTGTGGCACCACACACTGGCACAATAGCTAAGTACTGGCATGATCACTGTTTTGTTGTAAGTTTGCAATATCCTCTTAGGGATTTGGTAGTCTCTTCTTGCTATTGTTAGTAATTTATGTGCTACTTTTTTGCTCTTATTCGTAATTTCCTCTATATGTTTTCCGTAATTTAATTTTTCATCTATCCATACTCCCAGGTACTTAAACTCTTTAACTCGGTCTATCTTTTTGTTGGATATCTTTAGAATAGGACCTCTTTGAATTTTCTGTCCAAAAATTGTATATTTTGTTTTTGTTCCGGAAAGTGTTAAATTATTTGTTGAACACCATTTTTGTAGTTTTTCTAGTATTATGTTTCCCTTTCTTTCTACTTCGTGTCTTGAAGATGCCGACAACACTATCGCTATGTCATCAGCATAACCAACTACTCCTTCTGTTTCTTCGAGTCGATTAAGACATTTCAAACATGGATCTATTACAATATCCCACAATGTAGGGCCAGATATGGATCCTTGTGGGCATCCTTTTGTACTATATGTAGTTATATTTTTATTTGGTGCTATGTATGTTGTGTTCCTATCAGTACAGTAATCTATCATCAATTCATACAGAGACTTTGGTACCCCCATTTCTTTAAATTGCTTAAATAGTGATGGCCACCATAGGTTATCAAAGGCCCCACTTATATCTACGTATATTACTACTTGATATTTCTCCGTCTTACCCTTTTCAATTAGTTCCAAAAGTCTCCTTATTGCAGTCTCAGTACTTCTTCCTTTCCGAAAACCATGTTGTAGCCTATCATTTTCTATATTTCTGTATTTGTTTAATCTTTTTACGATAACTCTTTCGAAGAGTTTGCCAATTGTATTTAGGAGACATATTGGTCTGTAAGCTTTTGGATCGTCGTTCATTTTGTCGTCATTCTTTTTGATTATGACTAAATTGGCTTTCTTCCAGTTTTTAGGTACCCTTCTCTGTTTTAGACACAAGTTGTACAGTCTTGATAAGTATGGTGCCCATTTCTCCACTTGATCCTTGTATATTTCTGATTTTATATTATCCGGTCCTGCGGCTTTCTTGTTTTTCAGCATTTTTATGTATGCTACTATCTCTTCATTCGTAGTTTTTTCCATTTGTTCATCATTTCTAGGTGGTATTTTCATCTGATTTCGTACCTGCCTATGTTCATCGTTGTCTTTAGTTGGGTCGTCAGTCGGTAAGAGCTTTGTCATTAAATAATTTACTGTATTTTCCCAACCCTTGGTATGTTCTCCATTGTCCATTTTGAGGGTAGAAAGTGTTGTTGGCTTGTTTATTTTGTTACTAATTATTTTATATGGTTCGCCCCATATGTCTAGATTTATGTTTTCCCTTAAAAATGCTTTCCAACTTTTTAATTTTGTTTCTTTTAATTTATCTTGATATTTGCTTTTAATTTTTCTATATTTTTCTAATCTTCTTTCTTTGAGTTCGGCATCCCACGTGGCTTGGTATAATTTCCTTGCTTTTCTGGTTTTCGTTTTCAGATTTTGCAACTCCCCATTCCAAAATTTTTTTGTTTTAATCGGTTTGTCATATTGTGATTTTGTTTTTGTTGAACTTTTGATAGCGTTTATTATTTCGGCTTCTATTTTTACCGACAAATCATCCACATCATCATCATCATTTATATTCGGTAAGTTTATGTTTCTCCAAAATTTTTCCCAGTTTATTCTTTTGGTGTTGTAGACTAGTGTGTTTTCTTGTGCTTTCATATTTTCTTTCACATTTGTACCGTCAATCTCGAACATAATAACATTGTGCTCACTTAGCGTGGCCGTATCTAAGACCCTCCAGTTGCATATTCTGTTACTTAGGTGTAATGTTGATAATGTTACGTCTATATTCGATTCCCCACCTTGCGTGTTTCTAAATGTTGGCGGATGTCCTTCTTCGTTTATAACCACTAGCTCATTTTGCGCGATCATTTCTTCTAATTTTTTCCCTTTTTCATCCGTAATCCTACTATTCCAGATTGGTGACGCGATCCTAAGTGTTAGAACAGTGTTCTCGATTCTAGGTTCTGGAACCGAATATCCGATTCTAGGTTCTGGATTCGAGTATTCATTTTTCAGATCCAGCCACAAACTACATCGGTAGCCTATATCAAGTATTCATAGTAATGAAATTCAATAGAAGTCTTACATTTTAAAATGAATGTTGGTACTAAGAGGATTCAAAATTACTTTTAGTTGACTATCAGAAACTTTTCTCTTCAGTAGGTCGATTTACATTTTTTTCTTTTATTTTCTTTTTCTTTGTGTGTGTGTGTGTGTGTGTGTGTGTGTGTGTGTATGCGTGGCGAAACAGAGTCAGATTGATAGATAGATTCATATTCTACACTCTTTTACATAATATTTTTAATGCATCACAAATTAATATGTGCTGCTGATAAATACGTAACTAATTTGTAATCCTGTAAGAAAACGTGGCAATGTGAAGTTGTTTGACATGAACGAGAGAGAGAGAGAAAGAAAAAAAATACACAGTTTGGATATTGACAAGGTCACTTGCCTTGCGTTCGCTGTTGGGGGTCTACCTAGGTAGAAAGCGGAGTATTTCCACAAAAGAATTGGAAGGGCAGGAAAAACATCTGCCTTCAAAAATTTCCTTATTGTTCCGATTTGTTGCAAAAATAAATGCTTGATTTGACGTCGGCTTTTAGCTAACAAAGATCATAGCGAACAGTGAAATTCATTGGACTCTGTTGACAGTAACTTGAGAAAAAAAAAAAAAAAAAAAACGGTGGACCCACTGTACAAACTATACGTAAACCTAATTAATGTAATACAAATAAACATCTTCATAAATCGTTTGTTACCGTTGGTGAGCAACAATGACCCCAGCTTTAATTTCTTGGGAGAGCGGAGGAGTAGACATTTAGAGGAAGCACCTTTTTTTTGTGTGTGTGTGTGTGTGTGTGTGTGTGCCGAAGATATTAGTTTTATATTACTTGATCTACAGTACATTATAATACGTGGGGGGAGCAGTCGGGGGCGAACGAAACCACTGATGGCGCTCGACCCCTTTTTCTTCTTTAGCGTCGTCACTGTTCAAGAGTGCACACTGCGGTTGTATTTTACTATGAAGAAAAGTGTAATTTTCAAGCACTTTAGATAAGATACGACTGGCAAATTTGCTGTATATTTTTATCGTAAAACGAACATTAAATCGACTGAAATTACAAAGGAAGCATCTTCTAGCATTGTATTAGCAATATTAGCTCAGCCGCAAGTTATTCTTACTGTCGAAAATGATGATAAAGAAAAAAATCTACCTAGCGAGGGCGCCGATCCTTGGGGAGGGGAACAGCGCCCTCCCCCCCAAAGCTCATATGGGCCCTTTCATTCTGTTTGTGAATATTTAATATTTGGCATAATTTGAACGCAATTTGTCTTCCTCATATATATTCCGTCTGCATATGAATGCCTCCCCCCCAAATTTGCAGAGAAATCGGCGCCGTTGCTACCTAGACTACCTAGTGAGAAAACCAAGGAAATGTCGAAGTCATAGTAAGTCAGTATTGTAATTATTGCCTATAGTGTCAGAAGTGGTCAACAGAACTGATTATGCATGAGGGCTAAGATTTTGATTGATTCTGTTGAGTTTGTCGTCCCTTTCAGCCAGGGGCGGATCCAGGACCGACTTCTGGGGGAGCGGTGGGTTGTCATACTGTTACTGAAAACTACTTTTAATAGTTTTAAACTCTGGGAGGGTTTTATTTATATATATAAAATAAAAAAGTTTCCTCTTCTGGGGGGGGCAATTGCCCCGATCGCCCCCACTGGATCCGCCACTGCTTTCAACAACTAGGCTACCTGAAATGTGGACCTACAGCTTAACGTAGGATCTAGGCCATGTAAACTCTCGGCGGGAATTTAACACAGATATCCCGCTCGAAAGGTACGTACGCTATCCACATAACATTTAGGGAACTCACGAAGGATAAAGGAGATGGATGATAATGATGGAAAGATGGAAGTGAATGGAAACGGTAAGCTCTGAAAAAACATGTTCATGGTGGTTGTTCATGACAAAGTCCCTTATTGGGAGCTGCAATCGAACCACGGACCTCATACGTCAGAGGTGAGCGTTCTACCACTGATTCAAGTTGAATGATTTCTAGTATTGCTGTTATTTTCTAAGCCATTGAGTCTTCAATATTGTGTTTACATGTGCTTGTATCTCTTCTGGTTTCAAAGGTAAAGTTTGTTAAAAACCTCGTGGAAAGTTTTTCAAACATCTATTCTTTGAAAATCAAACCTGAGAGGAGAAAATGTTGAAGAATGTTTAAATCTTATTTTTGTAAGTTGAGTCATCTCTCGAAGTTTTCCTGTTTGTTTTGCAGTCACCCTGTATATAACTGCTTACTTTGTCTATGTATCATGCTGAAACCAGTAACATGTTATACGAAGTTAATTTCACTACAGTTTTCAATAGTGCTGAAGGTTACCAAAACCAATAATAATAATAATAATAATAATAATAATAATAATAATAATAATAATAATAATAATAATAATAATAATAATAATAATAATAATAATACATCGTCTAACATTTGAAATGTATGCTGGATTTGGTAATACCCGAACCCACAAATAATAATATGATTATAGGAAGTCCCATTCTATGCATAGGAATGAGGTGATTTTGAGTTTAACGTCTTTTTCAATAGCTAGGCTGTATGAGACGGAAGCTACTGATTAACGTAGAATCCGAACCACATGAGCTCCCGCCGGGAATCGAACCCGGGTCTCCTACATCAAAGGTGCGTATGCTAACCTCTTAGCCACGAAGAAGCACTCTATGCACAGGAATGTAGTGCAGCCAAATAGCAAAATTTTAAAAAAAGAAAGTCTGATTTTTAGGTTTTGCATTTCATATGGTAAATTTATAATTAACATCAGAGCTGTACTTAACAACAACAAAGACAGTATAGACTACAGAGAAATACCTGACTAAATGGTTGAAGTTGAACATATATTCTAATTTTCTGTTTAAACTGAGAATCACATCTAAATTTTCAACCATACGCTACCCGTCTCTCTTTTATCTTACGATTGCAATAATTTCCGATATTTGTAATTCTGGCTTCATACTCTTATCTGCTACAGTCTTGAATTCAAACACTTTCAAGAGGGAGTAAAATAATCTTAGATTTCTTCACGACCTCTAAACTTACAAATAATATCTTTGAAGTGTAGTGATGAAAGTAGATACTGCTAAAGACGTTGAAATATATTCAAATGTTTTAGGTTGTAGATGAAAAATATCGTTCTCGACAAATGAACCATCATAAACTTTCTTGTGTAGGTTGTCTTCATTCTGAAACTGCTTTACCCATAGAAAAAAGTACATATCGGGAAGTTATATGGCACCAAAACGGACATTAACAAATATTGAATGTTGTAATCTACCAACTGAAGAAAAGAGATGTTACTTTGTCCAAAAATAAATGCCCATTAATTCGATAGTTTTTAAGTACCTGAAGTACGCAGACATTTATTTCTGGACGGGTCCATTGCATTTGGGGAGTCCAAATTCAGTATCAGGATGAATTATATTAAAATTTATAAAATTGTCCTTAAAAGTAGACTAAATTTGCAGAAAAGTCGGAAGTTCGGGGAGCCCGGACCCTCATCACCCACCCCCTGCTTACATCCCTACTTCAGTTGAACTTCAACCTCGAAGGGCTACGCCCGCTAAGAACGGTTTTTATTTTTGTGGAGCGAGGGTAGCCTATGTCGTCTTATTGCCGTAGGTTCTTTGTTTCTTGGCCAGATAAATTTTTACATAATATATATATTTTTAATTTACGTAAAAGTGATTAGCAAACGCAATTCTAAAGCCAAAACTGAAAGTGCAACATACACAATTCTAACAGTGAAAGTTGTCTAAATTAAGCATTTGTTGGTTGTTCATGTAAGAACGATTTAATAACGAATAAGTGATTTCTTTTATGCTCTTTTAATAAATTTGATACCCTGGTTGACTTTGTGTGATTTTTCCTTTCTGGAAAAATGACAATTTTGATCATCATAATTTTTGTAAGAGTGAACTTTGTTAACGCCGAAACCCGTAAATTTTCTTGACGCACCTTTACAAGAAGGTCTCAATTCAACACTAATCTCCTGCGTTCTCCGAAACATACATTTTTTTTTCGATAGCATTTAAGCATTGAGGTAGAAATACATGAGTTGGGGCTCCTGTGGGTGGAGAACAACTTGGCTAAGTACAAAGAAGAAATATGACAGTAGAAGGAAACGAAAGCTGGATGCCAGTTTCTGGGACAAAAGTGATGAAATATGAATGTCATAAGCGGCCTTATTACTTATCACTCTTTTCATACGAATTATGGTAGAGAGAACTCCCCTTCAATAGCAATGGTACCAAAAATCGCGATCAATACGTACGATTAGTTCTCAATATTGTTCTGAATAGGATTTCACTCTGTATTCTTTACTTTGAACTGTCAATTTAGGATTTACATTTCTGGGCTTACGGAATCTCTGGCCATGTTAGCCTGTCACGTTTGAGGGATGACCTTCCTCGGCGAGCACACTATCCGGGGAAAGAGGAGGAAGAAAGGATTCAGGAAAGAAGGAAGCGGCCTGGGATTTATATGTTAGGTATTACCTGGCATTTGCCTGGTATGAATAAAGAAAACACAGGAACACCTCATTCAGGATAGCTGGTCTGAAAAAGCTTTTTAACAATTTTTCGATCTAGTGCCCCCACTGGGAATCGAATCCGAGACCGCTCACAACGAAGGTGAGAGCGTTAGCAACTACGCTACGCGGGGTCACCGCAATGCCAATTTTAGTGAAAGTAAAACTCTGTCAGCTAAACAGGTGCATTTTCAAATGACTAATTCTTCTTTGGACTACAAACACCTTACGCGATATTCACTCCTCTGTTTCGGATACCCGATTCTCAGCTCTGGAGCAGGCACTCAATCCTCAGTTTTGGATCCAGGTACCCGATTCTCACTGCTCTATTCGGGTACCCGATTTTAGATTACAGGACTCTTAGCATTAATTATAATATTAGTATTACTTCTGAAACTCATTGAGGAAACTCTCTGACGAACAATATACACAGCCGGCCTCATATTTCGATCAGTTCTTAAATTTGAAATTTTAATGTAAGTATAAAAAGGGTTATACATGAAACCTATTACCTAGATTTATTGATAAATCCTGTATTTAATTAATCCTGTGTAATTCAGCCATATTCATAATTAAACAATGTGACGTAAATTAGTAATGTTAAGGTTCACCTTCATACTTCAGCTTAGTATGTTTATTAAATGTACGCTTTTTATTAGAGAAACTCTTTTAAGAATGAGGAAGTAAAGAACATTTTTAAAAATGTTGAAATTTAATGATATGCTTAAGTTTGATAATAAGAGCTGACAAACAATCAGGAGGCAGAATGTTTAATTTAAAAATACTTTGGAAAGGAAAAACACATCCCATATTAACGTCTGATTGGAGTGCTTTGCTTGATTGCAATAAACAGTGCATCCCTTGAAAATTGGTAACATTTCACAAGTAATCTATCATACAATGGAGACTTAGTGGGAAAAATATTTTTTCTAAATATAAATCCACTCTTGACTAGCTTTCGGTGACATAGATTAAACCAAACAGGTATTCTTATTTGGCCAAACATAACCGATTGCATTCACATGCCATGGTTTCATAGCTAAAGTTATTCAGCGAAACAGATAAGGAGCGAAATGCACACCATAATGCATAAAAGCCGGGAAAGCCTACATATTTTAATTTCTCCTGTAACTTTTTTTTTTTCATGCTGAGATAAACTATGTTACTCTTGAGAGAGTTCAATCCATATCAATAGATAAATTCATTTCCTTACTCTAGACTAACCTCAGTCCTGAGTAATACGTTCGATTAGGAAGTGCAGTAGAAAGCATAGAGTATAATTTGTAAAAGCCTGATAATATTAGGAAGATTATAATTAAACGAACTTTCTTTTAGATACGGTAAAATCAGCTTGTGGGTGGAACAAATTTGCCCATCGTTCTTAACTAAGTAGAAACACAAGTAGAGGGGAGAATTGGAAAACGTGAACCAAATATAATATACATTATATCACGTGAAAACTGAAATTATATTTCCATATTCAGAAAGTTCTAATAATTTCTTTTTCTTTTTTTTAGAAAAAATATAGATTTCCTAAAAGTTTTTTTTGATTTTGTAGAATATAGCGTTTTTTTTTTAACTTAAGGCTTGGTCCTATTCTTCAGGGTTGAAATCAGTTACGAGAGAGGAAGTGAATGTATTTCGTTAAAAAATTCAAATAGGCTTCTATCATTCCTTAAAACAGCCAGATTTTCATTAAACTTGGTAAATCCTTTTGGCTTTGATGTTAATGTCACATTTCCTTTCAGATTCGCAGTAGTTCTCATTGATCGTGGTTAAAATTCCCAAAGTAAGGAAAAAGAGGAGTGACTTTACTCTCCTCAGTTAAAGAGAAATTCAACGATCAATTTTGTTAAAAAAAAAAGACGAAGAAGAATGAATTACGTCTGGTTTAGCACAGAACTACCCATTTTGTTTGGTATTTAAATTAGATAGAAGAAAGAAAACTAGTCACTTCATCAAGAAAATGGTCCCACGTAGCGTAGTCGCTAACGCTCTCGCTTTGGCATAAGATTCGATTTCCGATGGACATATTTAGTACCGAAAGCGTAAAAGCTTTTTCAGATTTTTCCTCATTCACATCAGGCAAATGCCGGGATGGTACAAGTCACGAAATAAAGAAATCGGTCGTGAAATCTACAGTAGAAAGAGAAAATATTCATAAACCATGTTCACGTGATTTAACTTCGCTGCCTTCATGCGAAATCTGTAAGGAGGTGCCTCACTCAAGCAAGTCCAGTGCTTGCTTAAATATAACCTTGGTTTTGATACTAAGCTTAGTGCTTTCAGATAGAGCGAGAAGTGAGTTATTTATTTTTAACTGAAAAAAGGAAAACACGCACAATAACTCATATATGCTATACGCTTTACAAATGTCTTATTGCTTGTCATAATACAATTACTTATGATAATTTTCGTATTCTACTTCAGCAGTACCATTTGCCCAAGTGCTTGGACGCAAACTCCAAATTTAAAATCCGTCCCCCGCAAGAAATATATATGAAACTACTTCACCTGGGAGCCTGTATCTCCCTCCTATTTTAAAAAAGAAATCAGTCTACATCTGCCTAGGCCTCCGTCACAATTTGACTATTTCGATAAAATGAAAATGTTTCTTTTAGTTTAATTTGCCACGATCATACACCGAGGTTAAAGGAAAAGATTATGGTAACGAATAAAATGGTAGAATGAGTAAAGTGGAAGAAAATGGAAAATTCCCGGCAAAACCAACCAATACAGTACATACAATCCACGAAGTCTGTCCGTCCATGGTAATAAATTTTGAGATTTTTTTATTTGCAATCCATTCAGCGTTCTAAGAATAGGTTCCGCTGTGTTCTTTTTAGATATAGATTTAAAATATAAATTCAGATATAGATTTAACGTGATATCTCCACCTTGTGAATTTGGAAGAAGTTTAATTCACAGATGTCTTTATTTGTTGGCTCATAACTTCAAGAAATGTCTCTTGTCCTTGCCACATTGCCTTTACACATTGACCACTTTTGTTTTTGGTTGACTTCCTTGAAGACTGAGCTACTACTAGTATTTTATAAATATTATATTATATGGTGGTGCAAAATAAATAGTGAAAGTAGTACTCTCTTATATAATGACTAGCACGTATTCCTTTGATATACAAGGTTCAAGATTCAAGCCCCAGAGGGATATCAGATTATACTTTAACGCAGTTGTCCTGCTCCTCCTGCTCCTGCATAACTCCTGCTACTCTGAGTCGGGTTTTTCCCTATCTAATAACATTGGAATTCTTTTCAACTGTTTTTCACTTAAGTAATGAACAGATCTTCACAAAATTTTTCATGGAGTTATGTTCATGGTAAAGTACTGGACACACGCATTTGTAATTTTACTACAAGCCTTCATTTTAGTTGTCAAATTTCCTCCTTTTTTCACGTGAGGATTTGCAACACCGCAGTCTCTATTTATATCCTTTTTAGCGGTGTGCGAGGAATTGGTGTGAGTCACTTAAAACAGGTTTCAAGCCCTGTCTACATCACAGCTGTACAATAGACATTGTTCTCGTCTTCTTCAAAAAGAACAAATGAATGAAGGATAATTGTGACACTGGCAAGAGGTTGGTGCATATGCTGTTTCTGCTGCTACCTCACTGTTTAGTGTATTTATTTAGTTCCCACCTTACTCACTACCACCTTAGAAACAATATTTATGCTCGGTTTCAAACCTAGAAAGGGCCCTTTGCATCTCATTTACTTCATTGTCTTATTTGGTGATGGGTTATACAATTATTTATTCCTTTTTGTACATATTGAATGTCTGAGTGACACGTAACAGATAAAGCACTCGTAACATATAAATTTGCTGTGTAAAATAATAATAATAATAATAATAATAATAATAATAATAATAATAATAATAATAATAATAATAATAATAATAATAATAATAATAATGTGAAATCTGTGGCACAGGAGTAAATAAGGACAGGCCCTATCATTATGCTTTGACATTCGTATAGGGGAAGTACGTGGTCACCGAACTTAGGTAATTTCGTAACCGGAAATTTCGCCACCGGAATTTTCGTCACCAAAATATTAGCATGTAGGTTATTTCGTCACCGGAAATTTTGACATAGTAATTTCGTCACCTGTAATTTTGTCACCAAGGTATTAGAATGTAGAAATATTTGTCATGGTCATTTTTTCACCTTTGTCGAACTATGTAAAGACAAAGTAAACGACCAAAACAGCTAATCTTATCTTAATCAAACTTGGAAAACAATTCAGTTGGTGTTCGACTCTTGAAAATCGAAGTTTCGGATACTTGACGCAAGAACAAACAATAATAAAAGAACATAATGTCAGCTTCAGAAAATGTTAAAAGACAGGCAAAATGTGTAGCTAATGGATTTATATATCACTACTTACAAATATTAAGTTTTCAAAATTTCAGAACAGAAAATAGAAAAAAATATAACTTGTCATAATGCAATAAGTGTTTTACAGGTTGATTTTCTACTATTCATAACATGATAGGAAACAACAAGCATTTTTTTTCAAACATTTAGTTCTAGTGTTATACGTTATGCACAAAGACTGGAGCCGTTTCTGCAAAATCTGAAACACTCTTTTAGCTTCTTTTTTGGTGGTTGACCCACAGCATCTTGATGAATCTCAGTTGAAACCGTTTCTTCAACTTGTTGAATTAAGTACGATCAAAATAGTCCAGAAGTTCCAGCTCTTCCTCCGAAGCCTCTTGTATTCCTGATGCACATCTGTTGCGGGAAGAAATGCCAATCCGTTCATTTTCTCCCATAATAGTCATTGCTCTTGCACCGTTCTGTGAATCCAAGCTCTTGAACCTTTCTCCACGTTGAGTGAGTCAGGTGAAAAAAAAGCAATGCTGTACACGAGTTGATAATATTTCTGTGATAGAATTACTGGAAACTTTTATCTCTTATCTCAAATACGATATTTAAAATATGTAACTCTTTATTTAATGATGATGATGATATTATTATTATTATTATTATTATTATTATTATTATTATTATTATTATTATTATTATTATTATTATTATTATATTTCGATTTGCTTCAGTTGAAGATTAAAGAAAGCAATTTCAAAAACTTTTTCGATTCATTCATTGTACTTGTATTATGTTCTAAATGACACGGGTGATGATATTATCGTGGCTAAATTTTCGGTGACTAAATTACCTATATGGTAATATTTTGGTGACAAAATTACCAGTGACGAACTTTTCAGTGACAAAATTACCGCCGCCCGTGGTCACCACATCAGCTCTCCTTCGCTAGTAATGCTTGCTGGGATGGGTACGAGTCGAGCTAAAACTCGACCTAAGTTTACAGTCGAGTCAAAGGTAATTTTATCGAGTCAAGTTCCGAGCCGAGTTACTGCTTCCGAGGTCGAGTTTCGAGTGGAGTCGAGTTTGATAAATGGCTTGCTCGTTCAGCTTGTTTTAACTCGTTTTGAAATCATGGCCTGATTAGACTCGAAAGCGAAAGCAATGAGAAATGTAAGCAGTAATGTGGAATATTTCTAGGGTTGCTCACGACAGGGACACTATTCGCGTCTCGTCTCGTTTCAATAACGGGACAATATATTTTTGTAACACAACAGCCTCAAATGCCGTGAGCACCAATATAAGTATATACTGTTTTTCTTACCATCAAGGCTTAGACTTGTACGATAGAAGTTTTGAACCCAAGCAAAAGCTCATCCGGGTAGTGATGTCATCCGGCTCGGTTGAGATAAGCCATCTGCTCGCCTCAATTGAGGCGATGCTTAAGCCGACACGCTTGAGACGGGCCATCGACTCGGTTCAAATGAGCCACCGGCTCTAGCTGGCTCAGTTGGGATGAGCCACCAACTCGACTCAGATGAGCCATCGGCTCGAGCCAGCTTCGTTTAAACGAGTCCATCGGCTCGGTTCGACTCTGCTCAACTGAGTCGCTGGCTCTAACCGGCTCGAGTGAGCAATCGGCTCAAGCCGACTCGGCTACGCCTCACTTTTCGGTTCCTATCGATAGTGAATGAGCTGAGTGCCGAGCCGTTGAGAACCATAAACCCGGGCCGAGCAGTTTTGAACATGTTTGGACAGCTCTCTATAACTTTTAACGATTTTTGACTTGAGCCCAAATACTTCCTCCTCCGAAACTCAAAACCAGAACCTCGTGAACGATGTCCTTGACTCTTGAAGATTTAGACTTTTCCATAACCGAGGTCGGCAGTCAACTAACTTTTAGTATTCAGATACAAACCGCCTATCTTTCATGGTTAAACACCGTGTTTTAATAATAATAATAATAATAATAATAATAATAATAATAATAATAATAATAATAATAAGTTGTAGTTGTAGTAGTGGTAGTAGTATCATTGGCAATTATATTGTCTATGTAGGATACTTCAAGAGAGTACTTAAAACTACAAACAGGATTCAGCTCGATTTGGCTCGTTTTGGCTCGACTCGAAACTGGACATAAATTCGAGTCGAGTTTCGAGTCGAGTTCTCGAGTCGAGCTCAAAGATGTCTCTTTCGAGTCAAGTCGAGTTTCAGAGAAAACTCGCTCGTTCCCATCCCAAAATGCTTGATTTCTTTAAAGGTTTATCTTATTTCCTTTACGATTTTGTTTAAACGCCACTACCGATGCTATGTTGGTCATTCAAAAGAAAGTGCTGACCAGTTTAAATAATGTTTAACTTCCCAGTATACCAGTGCAGATATTATATTCTAATAATAGAATCCAATTTTCACTTTGGCAATATTTAATTGTGTTAAAAAGTATTCTTTATATATATGGAAAATTTAAAATAACCTCTTCTTGTTGCACAAATGTCTTGCTATTGGCTGTACCTACTGTCGGATTCTATTTCCTGTGCTAGATATTTCGGTATTGATCAAGCATTGTGAGACAATTGGGAACTGGTAAGGGGAGCTGAAGTGCTGACCACAGATCGCCCAATATCTAGGAGAAATTGAACTGTAATATCATGCGTTGTTCTACACAAAAGGACATATGCACTTATACTTTTACTAAAAAGATACATAGAAATGTAACTTCCTTATTATTATGACTGTTTTTCAAAGTATGAGTAGGGATACACTGTTTGGTAATTTTTGGGCATCAAATTCATTTTTAACCATTTTCATAGCACAGTCAGAGTACAGTAAGTGGCCTAAATATCAGTGCCGATATTATGTTAGTCTTCTTGATCGATCGAATATGCTAAGAATTCGTCATTGTGGATAGACATAACCTTTTAAAATGGACTAATAACATGAAATGTTAGTTGTCGTTCATACTGACTGGTTCTGAGCAAAGCAGTAAGGGATGCTCCATATAGTTGCTATGATATCCACTATAGTGTTCGTAAATTTCAGGAGTAAGTTGTTCCATTCTCCGCTGAAGGTAGTTTTCAGGTCCTCAAGTGTCAAAGATGAAGAATTCCGCTATGCAACCCATTGTCCAAGAGCATCCCGAACATTCTCAATGTATTTCAGGTTAGGTAATATGGTGACCAGTCTATTTAGTAGGTTGTCCCACATTTTGGGATGTTTCCAATTTGGGCAGCTCTGTGATTGTCGTCCATAAACACCAAGTCGGCGTCTATCGGTTTGATGGCTTGGGCTACCACTACTTTGTAACACCTGTACATTAATACTTCTTCTTCTTCTTCTTCTTCTTCTTCTTATTATTATTATTATTATTATTATTATTATTATTATTATTATTATTATTATTATTATTATTATTATTATTATTATTATTAACCGTAGCTATTTTCTCAGTTGTTGGAATCGAGACTAATGTTGAAGGCATAATGAAAATTTACACTTTGTACAGTATAAGGAGAAGTCTTACCCAAACAGCTAAAAGAAATAAATCCTTGATCTTGAGCTAAGCTTGACTGGTAATTTTTTGTTCTATTTTCAACACTATTCGTTACTAAAGTGGCAAAATAATAATACAAACCGTGTAATCAATATGTAAAACTAGAACTGATTCACTGATATAAAATAACGGGTACTTCCCGGTTAATGTGGAAAGTTGAAATTTGACATGATTGTAGCTTTTTGAAACTAAACCAGAGGAAAATTGCCAAAAGTTTATATTTTTAATTTTTAGGGATCTAAACGGAAGAAATTCTTCATGTTTTTTCAATGGCCTTTTTATTTGGAATTATAATCACATATTTTAGTTACTTGGAATTGCAATAAAAACTTGAAATTCGGTATGCTTATGTTTTCTATAGGATTATTTATCAAAAAAACTAAATAAAAAAAATTCTAACTTTAATGGGAATTTATTTGTAATTAAAAATCTTCCCTATATTATTTACATGGGACATATTTTACACCTCAGAATTATTGGCACGTCCTGAGGGCTACAATGATTACATTTGACATGATTGTAGCTTATCGAGACTAATCCACAGAAAAATTTTCCAAAAGTAAATATTTTTCATTCTTACGTGGCCTAAAAGGGGGATGAAGAAATTCTCCATGTTATTTAATTGGAATGTTTTTGACCTATAATCTCCTACTTTAGGTACTTGGAATTGGAATAAAAACTTCAAATTCAGTATGTATGTACGTTTTTTCAGCGTTACCGAACTATATCACCAAATATGAAATTTTCCAAATTTAGAGTGGTCTTACGAGAAACTGAAAAATGGTTTCTGTGTTATGTTTGCATGGGACATATTTCACCCGAACATGTTGAGGCACTTCCGCCAGGATTTTATGATGAAATTGGGCATGATTGTAGCCTTCCGGGACTAACAGTAGTAGGCCCCCCCGTATGGCCGAATGACTCATCCTCACTCTCTTTTACGACCAGGGTGAAAGGTCAATGACCTGGCCCAGGGTCAATGACCTAGGGGTACTTAGGACCACCCCCTCTAAATTTTGGCAGGGGCACCTTGGCCCACCCCCTAAATTTTGGCAGGGGTACATAGGACCACCCCCCTTAAATTTCCGAAATTGCCAAATCTAAAAATTTGGTATGGTAGCCTAGGACCATAGTATGTACCCCTATTAGTATTGGGTGTCTATGTCGTTCCCTTTCATGGGTAAAAAATTGCCAAAAATTCAAATTTCGGGGGTTTTTGACCTAATTTATCCTCTTGGATGAGGTGTTATTACCCTATATGGTTATATGGGTGTATACAGGGGTCCATTCCCTTTCATAAGGCATGGGTATATTAATGTACCCCTTGAAAAATTTGGGAGGGGTACCTTGGCCCACCCCTTAAATTTTGGAAATTGTCCAATTTAAACATTTGGTGTTATAGTATAGGACCCTAATATGTATTATGATAAATTTGGATGGTCCACCTCGTTCCCTTTTAGGGGTACCAAATTGCCAAAATATAAACGTAAGCAATACGTTATACCACGTGTTTGGTTTTGACCTAATTTATCCCCTTTGATGAGGTGTTATTATCCTATATAGTTATATGGTCATGTATAGGGGTCCATTACCTATCATAAGACATGGGTATATTAATGCACCCCTTGAAAAATTTGGGAGGGGTACCTTGGCCCACCCCTTCAATTTTGGAAATTGCCAAATCTAAAAATTTGGTGTGGTAGCCTAGGACCATAGTATGTACCTCTATCAGTATTGGGTGTCTATGTCGTTCCCTTTCATGGGTAAAAAATTGCCAAAAATTTAAATTTCGGGGTTTTTTGACCTAATTTATCCCCTTTGATGAGGTATTATTACCCTATATAGTTATATGGACGTATACAGGGGTCCATTACTTTTCATAACATATGGGTATATTAATGCACCCCTTGAAAAATTTGGGAGGGGTACCTTGGCCCACCCCTTAAATTTTGGAAATTGACCAATTTAAACATTGGGTATTATAGTACAGGACCCTAATATGTATCATGATAAATTTGGGCGGTCCACCTCGTTTCCTTCCAGGGGCACAAAATTGCCAAAATATAAACGTAAGCAATACGTTATACCACGTGTTTGGTCTTTTGGCCCAATTTATCCTCTTGGATGAGGTTCTATTACCTTATATGGTTATATGGTTATGTATAGGGGTTCATTACCTATCATAAGACATAGGTACATTTGTGCACTCCTTTAAAAATTTGGGAGGGGTACTTTGGCCCACCCCTTAAATTTTGGAAATTGCTCATTTTATATATTTGGTATTATAGTACTGGACCCTAACATGTATTATGATAAATTTGGGTAGTTCACCTTGTTCCCTTTTAGTACAGGACCTCATTATGTATCATGATAAATTTGGATGGTCCATCTCGTTCCCTTTCATGGGTACGAAATTGCCAAATTTAGGTACAACCACGTGTTTGTTTTTTGATTTAATTTATTCCCTTGGATGAGGTCCTATTACCTTATATGGTTATATGGCCATGTATAGGGGTCCATTTCCTATCATAAGACATAGGTACATTTTTGCACGCCTTTAAATTTTTGGGAGAGGTACCTTCGCCCACCCCTTTAATTTTGGAAATTGTTCAATTTAAACACTTGGTATTACAGTATAGGACCCTAATATGGATCACTATAAATTTGGGTGGTCCACATCGTTCCCTTTTTAGGGGTACAAAATTGCCAAATTTTAGTACAACCACGTGTTTGGTCTTTTGGCCCAATGTATCCTCTTGGATGATGTCCTATTACCTTATATGGTTATATTGTAATGTATAGGTGTTCATTTCCTATCATAAGACATAGGTACATTGGTGCACCCCTTTCAATTTTAGGAGAGGTACGTACCTTGGCCCGCCCCTTAAATTTTGGAATTTTTTTGATTTAAGCATTCGGTATTATAGTACAGGACCTTAATATGTATCATGATAAATTTGGATGGTCCACATCGTCCACTTTCATGGGTACGAAATTGCCAAAATATAAACGTAAGCAATACGTTGTACCACGTGTTTGACATTTTGACCCAATTTATCTCTTGGATGAGGTCCTATTACCTTATATGTTTATATGGTTATGTATAGGGGTCTATTCCCTATCATAAGACATAGGTACATTTGTGCACCCCTTTAAAATTTGTTAGGGGTACCTTGGCCCATCCCTTAAATTTTAGAAATTGCTCATTTTTATATATATTTGGTATTATAGTACTGGACCCTAACATGTATTATGATAAATTTGGGTGGTTTACCTCGTTTCTCTTTCATGGGTACATGTTATATGGGTATGTACAGAGGTTTATTACCTTTATATGTTTATGTTCCCTTTTAAATTTGGGGACTTATCAAATAACAAAATTCGGTAAACCTTTTTCTAGGACCCAATGTATCCTCTTGGATGAGGTCCTATTACCTTATATGGTTATATTGTAATGTATAGGTAGATGTTGGTGTTCCTCTTATGGCCAAATATTCAAAATTTAAATGTTATTGACCGGCTTTATTATTGAATAAGTACAGGATTTATTACTTTTTTCATAAGACACAGGTGTATTTGTGTACCAATCTTAAATTTTGGAAGGGGTACATTTCTTATTGTCGTATCAATAATTGGTAATTGTTCATTGGGTAAATCATTACGATCACGTGATCGGTTATTGACCTATGATGGGATTAGGAGTCCAGGACATTGGTACATTGAAACTTTGTAGGATAATTTGAGAATGCGTCATTGGTTTTGATTATTCCCGCCAAATATAAACGTAAGCAAGACGTTGTACCACGTGATTGTCCTTGATGAGGTAGTGTACAGGGATTCATTTCCTTTGTTGTGGTACTTCTTAAGTTTGAGTACACACACACTTCTAGAAAACAGTTGGTTCTACTCAGGTAAACAATTGACGGACATTATTGACCTTATTGAACATATAATGATATGATTAACTCTAAGACTTAGGTATATCAAGAGAAGTATTCTTTAAATTTGGGAATGGTGATAAACAGAATTTTAACATGAGGTGCGAAATTTGAAACAATACATTGAACTTTAGTCACAGCTCATAGTTTAAGATCATTGGTGGTGATTGATTTGAAATCTGATAGCTAACCTTATTGAATCTTATGACTCATAGACGAAAGGCAATACATGCTACAACAGTTTAAAATTTAATCATAAGGTGATGTAATCTGACACTAGCAAAGTTATTGTGTATGCAATTTGATTGGATGATCACTATCTTTCCTGCAATCTGATTGGTTGATCACTATCTTTCGTGCAATCTGATTGGTTGATGATTTTCAAATCTTTGCTGTATTCAGTTTTAAGTTTAACATTTAAAAATCTTGGTTTCGTTCAACATTTTGCACTCACTGATAAATATGATCAAAACCGTTTATTTGTTAATCGAATAGTTAAAAACCGGTTAAAGTTTGACAGTTAACCGTGAAACGTAAAATTTTTTGCTTGAAACTTTTTGTTTAAAAATTCTTGCTTTCAAATTTTTGTTTGATTTTTTTTGTTTCAAAATTTTGTTTGACATTTTTCGTTTCCAAATTTTTTGTTTCAAAATTTTTTGTTTAAAAATTTTTCGTTTGAAATTTTTTGTTTGAAAATTTTTGTTCGAAAATTTTGTTTAAAATTTTTTGTTTGAAATTTTTCGTTTCCAAATTTTCTGTTTGAAATTTTTTGTTTCAAAATTGTTTGAAATTTTTTTTCGCTTCAAAATTTTGTTTGAATTTTTTTCGTTTGAATTTTTTTCGTTTCAAAATTTTGTTTCAAAGATTTTTTGTTCTAAATTTTTCTTTCAAAGTTTGGTTTGACATTTTTAAAAGTTTGTGCACTCATTAGTAAAGAACCGGAACTGTTTAGAGCAAAAACCTCTGGCAACATGTGGTGCAATAGTACATGTCAGAACATGATAATGCAACGTCATCAGTTTTGCATCATATATAAGTATCGTTCGAGTTAGTATTCATGATAACATCATCATGGCTACTTGTCTGCAGTTTCTAAACACACGTGATGTGATGAAATCATTTACCAAGATTACTGATTTACAACAGAATGTACCTTATAGAATCTTAGCTAGCCAAATGATCCCTACAAAGTTTGGATTAAGAATCGTAGTGAAGCTTGAAAATGATAAGAATATAATTTTACCAGCAAGATATTTACCCATGGAAGCATCAAAACAAGAAGAACTACTGCGTTTCTTAAATACTGGATCTGTATCTTTATGTTACAAAGGATTCTTGGGTCGAAGTCATCAACTTGAATTTAGTACACAGCAATTGTGATGAAATCATGAATCAGCACATTTCTTTCCAATGACGTCAGCCGTAGTTGTATGAATTTGGTTGGTCGGCATGACGTCAGCAACTGTGATGAAATCATGAATTCAAACGTCAGCACATTCCTTTCCAATGACGTCAGCAATAACTATAAACCAGCAAATACAGTGTCATCCCACGAAATCATTTGAGGAAGTGCTTTTCAGGAGGAAAGATGTGTACTTCTAACGATAAAGAGTTCATCTTCGCAAGCTATTATCCAATAAACAAAACATGTGATGATTGGTATCAGTGCTAGAACATTTGAACCTGTGATTCGATTGGGCAAAGCAGAACAATTTGGTGTACAACTGACCTGTGAAGAATGGCAAATATTATGTTCACGAATCGACCAAATGAACGATTAGCTAAATGTGACCATAGTCAAATCATTAGGCTCAAATCATGAAGTGGTGCTACGTACAGTCCTCGAAGAGAAGATGGTGCTGTTACGTAAAAAGAGTACATCTCATGTCCCTCGCAACATGGTGTATCTAACGGAAACAGAATGGAACAAATTCATCAGCGTATTCCAGTGTGTGAAACATGCAGTGGAAGTGTGCAACAAAACTAGTATATTCCTGAAAAAGTACTATTTTGAAAAATGTGTTATGCATATTGTACAACATGTATCTAGATATTGTGATGGTTGTCAACATCGTTCGTGGGTGCATAATTGTATTGATAAACAGTTTATTTGTGATCAAATGGACATTGAGTTTCCACCAATTGATATCGCAATAGACCTTAAAAGACTTCAATTGGAATTAAAATTATATGCTAAAGACAAACTAGTGCAAGAAGTTCAAAATACATTGTATCGACAATATCCAGATCATATATCTGGTATGGATGTATGTGGAGTGTAATAAAATGATCCATTTCAATGAATTGTGTTTTTTCATTTCAAGTACAACCCCAGGTTCTGACGTGTACTATTGCACCACAATGTTGTCAAAGGTTTTTGTTCTAAACAGTTCCAGTTCTTTACTAATAAGTGCACAAACTTTTAAAAATGTCAAACCAAACTTTGAAACAAAAATTTCGAACAAAAATCTTTGAAACAAAATTTTGAAACGAAAAAAATTCAAACGAAAAAAATTCAAACAAAATTTTGAAGCGAAAAAATTTCAAACAAAATTTTGAAACAAAAAATTTCAAACAAAAAATTTGGAAACGAAAAATTTCAAACAAAAAATTTTAAACAAAATTTTCGAACAAAAATTTTCAAACAAAAAATTTCAAACGAAAAATTTTTAAACAAAAAATTTTGAAACAAAAAATTTGGAAACGAAAAATGTCAAACCAAAGTTTCAAACAAAAAAATTTAAAAACTTTTTAAATGTTAAAACAAAACTTAAAACTGAATACAGCAAAGATTTGAAAATCATCAACCAATCAGATTGCACGAAAGATAGTGATCAACCAATCAGATTGCAGGAAAGATAGTGATCATCCAATCAAATTGCATACACAATAACTTTGCTAGTGTCAGATTACATCACCTTATGATTAAATTTTAAACTGTTGTAGCATGTATTGCCTTTCGTCTATGAGTCATAAGATTCAATAAGGTTAGCTATCAGATTTCAAATCAATCACCACCAATGATCTTAAACTATGAGCTGTGACTAAAGTTCAATGTATTGTTTCAAATTTCGCACCTCATGTTAAAATTCTGTTTATCACCATTCCCAAATTTAAAGAATACTTCTCTTGATATACCTAAGTCTTAGAGTTAATCATATCATTATATGTTCAATAAGGTCAATAATGTCCGTCAATTGTTTACCTGAGTAGAACCAACTGTTTTCTAGAAGTGTGTGTGTACTCAAACTTAAGAAGTACCACAACAAAGGAAATGAATCCCTGTACACTACCTCATCAAGGACAATCACGTGGTACAACGTCTTGCTTACGTTTATATTTGGCGGGAATAATCAAAACCAATGACGCATTCTCAAATTATCCTACAAAGTTTCAATGTACCAATGTCCTGGACTCCTAATCCCATCATAGGTCAATAACCGATCACGTGATCGTAATGATTTACCCAATGAACAATTACCAATTATTGATACGACAATAAGAAATGTACCCCTTCCAAAATTTAAGATTGGTACACAAATACACCTGTGTCTTATGAAAAAAGTAATAAATCCTGTACTTATTCAATAATAAAGCCGGTCAATAACATTTAAATTTTGAATATTTGGCCATAAGAGGAACACCAACATCTACCTATACATTACAATATAACCATATAAGGTAATAGGACCTCATCCAAGAGGATACATTGGGTCCTAGAAAAAGGTTTACCGAATTTTGTTATTTGATAAGTCCCCAAATTTAAAAGGGAACATAAACATATAAAGGTAATAAACCTCTGTACATACCCATATAACATGTACCCATGAAAGAGAAACGAGGTAAACCACCCAAATTTATCATAATACATGTTAGGGTCCAGTACTATAATACCAAATATATATAAAAATGAGCAATTTCTAAAATTTAAGGGATGGGCCAAGGTACCCCTAACAAATTTTAAAGGGGTGCACAAATGTACCTATGTCTTATGATAGGGAATAGACCCCTATACATAACCATATAAACATATAAGGTAATAGGACCTCATCCAAGAGATAAATTGGGTCAAAATGTCAAACACGTGGTACAACGTATTGCTTACGTTTATATTTTGGCAATTTCGTACCCATGAAAGTGGACGATGTGGACCATCCAAATTTATCATGATACATATTAAGGTCCTGTACTATAATACCGAATGCTTAAATCAAAAAAATTCCAAAATTTAAGGGGCGGGCCAAGGTACGTACCTCTCCTAAAATTGAAAGGGGTGCACCAATGTACCTATGTCTTATGATAGGAAATGAACACCTATACATTACAATATAACCATATAAGGTAATAGGACATCATCCAAGAGGATACATTGGGCCAAAAGACCAAACACGTGGTTGTACTAAAATTTGGCAATTTTGTACCCCTAAAAAGGGAACGATGTGGACCACCCAAATTTATAGTGATCCATATTAGGGTCCTATACTGTAATACCAAGTGTTTAAATTGAACAATTTCCAAAATTAAAGGGGTGGGCGAAGGTACCTCTCCCAAAAATTTAAAGGCGTGCAAAAATGTACCTATGTCTTATGATAGGAAATGGACCCCTATACATGGCCATATAACCATATAAGGTAATAGGACCTCATCCAAGGGAATAAATTAAATCAAAAAACAAACACGTGGTTGTACCTAAATTTGGCAATTTCGTACCCATGAAAGGGAACGAGATGGACCATCCAAATTTATCATGATACATAATGAGGTCCTGTACTAAAAGGGAACAAGGTGAACTACCCAAATTTATCATAATACATGTTAGGGTCCAGTACTATAATACCAAATATATAAAATGAGCAATTTCCAAAATTTAAGGGGTGGGCCAAAGTACCCCTCCCAAATTTTTAAAGGAGTGCACAAATGTACCTATGTCTTATGATAGGTAATGAACCCCTATACATAACCATATAACCATATAAGGTAATAGAACCTCATCCAAGAGGATAAATTGGGCCAAAAGACCAAACACGTGGTATAACGTATTGCTTACGTTTATATTTTGGCAATTTTGTGCCCCTGGAAGGAAACGAGGTGGACCGCCCAAATTTATCATGATACATATTAGGGTCCTGTACTATAATACCCAATGTTTAAATTGGTCAATTTCCAAAATTTAAGGGGTGGGCCAAGGTACCCCTCCCAAATTTTTCAAGGGGTGCATTAATATACCCATATGTTATGAAAAGTAATGGACCCCTGTATACGTCCATATAACTATATAGGGTAATAATACCTCATCAAAGGGGATAAATTAGGTCAAAAAACCCCGAAATTTAAATTTTTGGCAATTTTTTACCCATGAAAGGGAACGACATAGACACCCAATACTGATAGAGGTACATACTATGGTCCTAGGCTACCACACCAAATTTTTAGATTTGGCAATTTCCAAAATTGAAGGGGTGGGCCAAGGTACCCCTCCCAAATTTTTCAAGGGGTGCATTAATATACCCATGTCTTATGATAGGTAATGGACCCCTATACATGACCATATAACTATATAGGATAATAACACCTCATCAAAGGGGATAAATTA
Organism: Thermobia domestica; assembly: GCF_964235325.1. NCBI lineage: Eukaryota > Metazoa > Arthropoda > Insecta > Zygentoma > Lepismatidae > Thermobia > Thermobia domestica. The sequence goes on along the minus strand of NC_137460.1, from coordinate 118,623,731 downwards.
GGTCAAAACCAAACACGTGGTATAACGTATTGCTTACGTTTATATTTTGGCAATTTGGTACCCCTAAAAGGGAACGAGGTGGACCATCCAAATTTATCATAATACATATTAGGGTCCTATACTATAACACCAAATGTTTAAATTGGACAATTTCCAAAATTTAAGGGGTGGGCCAAGGTACCCCTCCCAAATTTTTCAAGGGGTACATTAATATACCCATGTCTTATGAAAGGGAATGGACCCCTGTATACACCCATATAACCATATAGGGTAATAACACCTCATCCAAGAGGATAAATTAGGTCAAAAACCCCCGAAATTTGAATTTTTGGCAATTTTTTACCCATGAAAGGGAACGACATAGACACCCAATACTAATAGGGGTACATACTATGGTCCTAGGCTACCATACCAAATTTTTAGATTTGGCAATTTCGGAAATTTAAGGGGGGTGGTCCTATGTACCCCTGCCAAAATTTAGGGGGTGGGCCAAGGTGCCCCTGCCAAAATTTAGAGGGGGTGGTCCTAAGTACCCCTAGGTCATTGACCCTGGGCCAGGTCATTGACCTTTCACCCTGGTCGTAAAAGAGAGTGAGGATGAGTCATTCGGCCATACGGGGGGGCCTACTACTCTAACCTACAGGGAAATTGCCTAAAGTGAATATTTTTAGTTTCCAAGGGGTCTAAAGAGTGGATGTAGAAATTCCCATCTTACTTCCCATCTAAGAATGTTTTTCTGGAATACAAAATCCTATCTTTTAGGTAGTTGAAATAGGCAAAGAAACTTAAAATTCGGTAGAATTGTGGGTTTAAAAAGTGATAGGCCGTAGGTCGGGCAAACATGGGGGTTTGGAGGTAAATCCAACTACAGGCCAAATTTCTGAAATATTAAGGACAAATGCACGAAATTCATTTTTCATGGAAAAGCTGATACATAAAAGATGCAAGGCCGTAGGCCCAGCAAATACCAGGGTCTGGGGATGAAGCCCCCATCTAGCCAAAGGCTAGTCTATATTATGAAATTGAAAGACACGATGTTTGTTACACTTAACATCTTGAACTACCCAACCGATTTCGATCTAATTTTCAACGTAGGTTAGATTCTGGCCTGGGAGTGTTTTTATTTATTTACTTTGACGGTAAAACTTAGGGAAGGGGAGAAGGAGATATAAATAAAACTTAATGACTTTCGAACAATCCAAGCAATTTGAATTAATTTTTCAATATAGATGAGGTTCCGGGAAGCTTATTATTATTTCATTTTTTACAATAGAGAAGGGAAGGAAAGAGGGAGGTATATAAAAATAAATAAACATTAATTACTCTTACCGATCTACCGATTTTATCAAACTTTCTGCATAGAGGAGCAGCAGACCTGGGATTGTTCTCATGATTTCACTTTGATTGTGGATCGTAGGGAAGGCAGAGAGCAGACATAATAAAAGTGAAAATGAAAGTGACTGTTTTTGTGCAGTAATAAATCTTGAACCACCACCCCGATCTGGATCTAGTTTTTAACATAGATGAGGTTCGGACCAGGGATGACTTTTATCATATCAGTTTGACGGTGCAACTTAGGGGAGGGGGACAAAGTGAGATATTGAAAATGATTGAAAATGATTCATATTAATGTCGAATCTATAGTTTTCTGGGTCGCTGAGAAGAACAATGACACCTTGTTCAATCCAAATTCAGCCCTGAGCTCCTCCGTGGCTAAGCGGTTAGCGTGCGCGCCCTTGGCGGGGAAGACCCGGGTTCGATTCCTGGCGGGAGTTTATGTGTTTCGGATTTCCCGTTAATCAGTTGGTCCCATCTCATATAGCCTCGCTGCTCGAAAAGGACGTAAACTAAAAATCATCATCATCATCCAAATTCAGCCCTGTAACTGAACGAAAAGGGAGGAGGGGATATATAAAAATGACCATTATTAGTGTCAAATCCGTAGTTGCTGGTTCGCTGAGTTGAACAGTGAAATTCCCGATCCTGTTTACATCCAAACAGCCATGAAAATTGGGGTTGGTGAGGAGGAGATGCATATAAATGATCATACATGTCCGATATTAATGTTGTATCTATAGCTTTCTAGGTCGCTCAGATGAACAGTGATAATTTAGATACTGTTTAAATTCATGCCACTAAAAACATAAACAGCATATTTCACTGGTATCAAATACATGAGATAAGGAGAAATTTTATTTTAACCCAGCTAAGAGGGTAATCAATTCTAGTTTGTTCTAAATTGAGAAATATATAAATAACTTTCCCAAAACGATAAGTTGTATTCACAGAAATCATATTGTTTTTATTGTTTTAGAAGTTTATTAATCATATAGTATACAGAATGACTAAGTTATAATGTCTTCTCAGGCTATTTCTTGGATTACTGTTGCTGTTGGATTAGGTCTTTGCATCCCTTTCACCAAGAAGGCAATAAACCCACCCTTTCGAGGTTTGGACTTATTGTTTAACGTGTGATTCGACACACGAGTGGGCCCGAACGGAAACGAACACGTGTCTACCGTGCCAAAGATATATACGTTTACCAATAATAGTTAAGAGGGAGGGAACTGTTTTCTGGAATTAGAAATTTGTATGTAATAATATTTGGAGAAAGAAGGAACTTAGAATAATAAAGTGCTTTCGCTTTCACCTACAGTAAAAAATATCTTTATTAAGAAAAGACAATTTGTGTCTAATTTATAACAAATGTATATACATGACGGGATAAACTGATATAAAAGAAAACTGAAGTTGTTCTCCCTTTCTTGCTGCTTTCAGCAGGGAAACGAACGCATCCTTGGGTTCGAAAGCCACTTCACAAAAATGTCATATGGCATTTTTGAAAATGACCATCTCACAACTGTGGACGGAGCTCAAAGCTCGCACAGGTTACTCAGCGCAGCGTACTAAGCAGGGATGAATTCAGGGGTAGCCCGGGAGAATCTTCCCCCGAAGAAAATTCATCCCCCCCGGAGAAACTCAAAAAATTTCAGTCACAAAATGTAGAAATTACTTCACCCAATTATTTGCTTTTCTTTCCGTGCACGTGCAGACGAAATCTGATCTCTCAATATGCATATAAATGACGCAGACCCATTCTATATAAATATTAAACATGTAACTTCTAAGATAGAATACCAAATAGTCAATAAAACTTGTATTTTTAACTCTATGACCAAGTTTGGCAGAACATGAAATTGTTAACTGTAGAAGAAAGGTTTGTGTTTTAGTAACTACTATACTCCCGCCCTATATTATATATTATTAGGTAGCACTAGCACAGATTGAGATAGGAAAGGAAAGATAGGGAAGATCTTTCAATCATTTTATATGATCTCTGATGTCAGCAGACTTCAGTTCTTGAAAATGTACAGTTCTTGAATTATTTGAAATAGAGCGCCTAAATCCCATTTCCCGCATCGGAAGTAACAGAATGTGTTTTACGATTGTTAAAGTAAACACACCTTTCTTTAATTAGAAATAAGTCAGTTAAAGGGTGAGATTCAGAGGGCGTCATTTAGAGGGATCAGGGAGGAACAGTTATCCCTCCTGGGTTAGAGATTTATATAGAATTTATCAATATAATAGTAGTATATAAGTGAAAGATTGCTATTGAAGGTGACGATCCTGCTCAGTGCCGTGCCATTGGGAAGGGGCAAGCGGGGCGACGGCTCTGGGTGCCCCGGGCGCAAAATTCGGGAGGGACAAAGAAAAGAAAAGAAGGAAAGAAAAAAGAGAGGAATGAAACACATGTGCACATGTGGGCATGTGCACATATATAAAATGAAAGGAAAAAATTAATAAAAAATGGTCAAAATCAAGGAAAAGCAGGGTTTACTTTTTAAAATTTTCTCACCTTTCGCGGCTGGTCTGTCTACCTCACTCATATATACGGGGGTGCCCTCGTATACTCTTGCGCCAAGCGCTGATTTTTCAAGACACGGCACTAATCCTACTGAAGATTTCGTAAACTAAACAATTGCAGTGCAGAAACCAAGGCTAATATACCTGATTTATAATCAGAAGTGTGAGAAAGAATGATAACTTTTGTTAAGATTTTCCTATGTTTGTTTTAGGACAACAAAGATTTGAGTTAATTTATATCTTTCTCAAAACTTCTACATTAGTAACAATCAGTAACTACTGAGTATAGGAAATAATAACAAAAATAGCTACTGTAAATAGCAGTTAAAGTTCAGTCTAAAATAGTTTTGCAAGTCTTTATTTAATGTTTTAGATAAAATTAAATAATTGTTTTTCTTTAAAAATTATAATCTCACATTGAATATTTACCAGCAATTAGTTTCAATATTAGGTAAGATATGAATGTGAATGAAATTCTTAAATATGTTGCTTTCTTGCAAAAATACACAAAAACAACTCTACTCCCGAGGAGTTGACATTCCCCCCGGGTAAAAATGTCTGAATTCAACACTGGTACTAAGAGAGAGAGAGAGAGAGAGAGAGAACGAAGCATAATAACTGCGCTATTGGTAATCTTCACATTAGAAAATGGGACAAATAGAGAACTTAATTAATGCTTGTAAAATTCTAAATCCATGTGTTCAGACCTTGGTTATGGACTGAACTCGACGAGAATTTTTGTAACCGTTTGTTCATTCCTAACTTTAAAAATGACCGAAAAGTTTTAACGTTATTAAATAGGGAAACTCAATTCAGTGAAGACCTTCCTGCTGACAAAGAGGCTATAATCAACCAATTAATATTGGATGCTCTAAAATATTGCTATATACTGGTATATTCATATGGAGGTATTTGTTTCAGTTTAGCAACCCGAGTCTAGATGAGATATATACCTACAGTTTAAAGCGGACACCAAACTACCGTACTGCACAAATGTCTTCTTACCCGGAATGAGACTCGAGATCTAGTGTACGGAAAGCGCACGCATTGGCCATTGGATCAGCGGGAATTACATCTAAAGTATCTCGGTAAATAAGTTGTTAATTCTTGACGTATGCTTGTGATAACCTGCAACTGTATAAGTAAACTAAGCAAGTGATTTTCTCCTTATCAATCGTATATTCTGAAATTTTCCGAAATCTAACAGAGTACGAATACTTATACTAAATCAATCTTTCCTAACATTGGAATTTTCACTTTACGGTACGTACACGTCAGATTCATTTTATTTATAATTAACAACTGTTTTCCACTATTTAATAAAACGTGTTCTTTTGGTTTTAATACAATGTGCAAGATATTATCAAAATATGATTCTGAATCAGAATCATGAACTTTGAAACTATTAAAAATGGTAGTTTGAACAATTACTGTATACTTGTGCATTGAAGACGAGCTTTTTGCCGAAATTTCGTGCTCAGAAATGTATGGTCTTCTTGGTTTCGTTGAAACATAACAACGTTTCTCTCAACAGAACCACAACCTTCAATTAAGCTACAAATTTACCCACCTCCCCGCTTACCACATTGAACATTAGGATATCGCGTGGATCATTCCAGTAAGGAAGAGTAAGGGAAGCCTGTATCTGATATGATTATTAGTATAGTTTTAAAGTTCAGAAAACATAAGCAGTATATACTGTGAATGTATCTTTTTCTGCAAAAGTGTCATTTGGAGAGGGTATGGGATAAATACTTCCCATTGAATTTGAATAACACATGCTTTAGTAAACAATGTATACCAGGTATACTAATATCCTAATGAAGCATGTGAGACTCGTGTCATTTTACAATCTTGCTCTACCTGGCAAAACTTAAAATGACGTAATTGATTTCTTGTAAACCTTTGTTAAAGAATAGGGGTCGTCTTGGACTCGGAGTCATCTTGGATTCAGAAATGTAATTCCTAGTCTCATTCTAGTAAAAGACCACATACATTGTTTCGATGTGAATAGAAATCTAAGAGAGGAATATCTTTTTAGGAAATATTTGGTCCTCGAAGTTAGAAAAAGAAAGTGAAGGAAAACATCAGAAAGCAAAAGCAGCCTAGCTTGTGTCACTGTTGGTAGAGGACTTAAGGGATGCTATGTTTTTGGCCAGTGATACACATGATAGCACATAATAATAATAATAATAATAATAATAATAATAATAATAATAATAATAATAATAATAATAATAATAACAGTGGTCTATATATGAGTTTTCTGCTTCTTTAGAAATTTTAAATGATTATTCATAAATCAATGTTGCTAATTTTAGTTAGGTAGTTACTTTCTTGAATCACTTAAGAATTTTTCGGAATTTAGTCATAACTAACATTATTCTATACATGTGTCATGTAATATTATAAAGCGACCGATATTAGCTTTACATCAATAGATTAATGATCGTCTGAGATGCATAGTGATAATCTCTTTAAGATTACCCCAATTTCATTCAACATCGGTATGAGTGGTGAGGGGATTTCTGTTGGGAACTGCTGATTACGAAACCATAATGCAAATGTATTGTTAGAACTAAAGAGTATCTGTCTGAAAAATTCTGCTGCAAATTATTTCCCTTTCGAGGGTAGCTGTGTTGCGTTTAGCTGCTTTAAAACAATAAGCACTCACGTTGTCTTCTGAGTTAAAGGGTATTTGGCTACAGAGTTTTATGTTTCCCACTTCTATCGTTTCAGAGAAATATTTCTTCAAAAAGAAATCAATGGACAGAAAATGAATTTTACATACAGTAATAACAGCAGAAATTTCCGCACTTCCAATTTAAGGACGCCAAATTGTCAGTATGTACGGAAGAACTTTGAATATACTCATCTAAGATCAACTGCGACGTTGCCAGCTTGGGGACGTCAAATGATCGGCAAGATGTATAGAATATACTCCTAAATGTATATACAAAACCGACTATGGTACGCCTAGCGGGAAAAGTTGGAACTACCAAAAGTATATTATTTTACAACTTTCTATCATTTTAACGTCCTCTTCCATTTCTTCACTTCGTTCTAAAAGCTTTAAATTAATACTAATAATATTTCTTTAGCTCTAATTATCCTATATATGAATGAATCTGTCAGACTCATGCATCAAACATAGAAAAATAAAAACACAAAGTCGATTTCCAATGGCTTACAATTTGACGTCCGGTATACGGACGTCAAAAGATCGCGGACGTCAAATGTTATGCAGAAACGCAATGTACGGAAGTCAAATTGATAGAGTTCTGTATATATATATATGCAGATGGTGATCAGAAAAATGGAAACACCTGTAGTTGGCAACACGTCAGATATATGGGTTGCCAGTGGTGTCGTGGCGCCCGCAGCGCCGGACCGCTGGTGGTGGTGTGTTAGGTCGGTCTCGATACTACGTCAGGCGCAGTGGAACAGCAGAGTCCAGTGAGCAGTGTCCAGTGGGTGCAGCAGACGGAGGTAGTGTAAAATGAGACATCTTAGAGTTTCAAAGTGAGCAAATTGTTGGTGCGCTGTTATGTGGAGTGAGTGTGATGGCAGTGGCTACTGTGTTACGTGTGTCGCGTGGGACAATGTCGAAGGTGATGACGGCCTACACAACACACGGGAAAACAACATCGGGGATGTGGAACAGTGGGCGGAAGAAAATCATGAGTAAAAGGTCACGCGGGTTATTAAAGCGCACTGTCACGCAGAACCGTCGTGCCACAGCGGAGCAAGTGACGGAGGAACTCAATCAGTCCCACCCTGTTTCGACAATCACAATCCGCCGCGAATTACATGACATGAACTTAAGGGGTCGTGTTGCAAGGGCCAAACCGCTCATCAGGGACCATAATGCTTTCGCACGCCGCAAATGGTGCCACGACCATGCAACTTGGACCGGAAATGTGTGATATGGTCGGATGAGTCATCCTTCTCCCTATTTCCAACCACGGGCCGTGTTTATGTGTGGAGAACGCCCAAAGAAGCTTATGATCTGCAGTGTCTCCGCCGAACTGTGGAACATGCTCGGTGATACTGTGGGCCGCAATATCGTGGTTTTCATTGGCCCTGTGGTCATACTTAGCGGACGAATCACTGACAACGATTATGTCGCAACTTTAGGAGACCACTTTCGTCCTACGGTCCGGATGTTGTTCCTGGACAATGACGCCATCTTCCAGGATGATAATGCACCCATTCACACAGCTGGCGTTGTTGCAGCGTGATTTGAGGAACATTGGGATTAAGTTCAACACCACCCCTGGCCCGCCTAATCCCCAGATCTCAACATAATTGAACATCTGTGGTCCTTCTTGGAAACACGACTCCGGCGACGATTTCCACCTCCATCCTCTCTCACAGAACTGGCCGATGCCTTGCACCAGGAATGGTGTAAAATTCCACTTGCTACCATTCACGACCTCTATGCCTCCATCCCACGTCGCATCAAGGCTGTTCTGAAGGCGAAAGGTGGCCCGACACCATATTAATCTGGTAAGTTGCAATTTTGTTCAGGTGTTTCCATTTTTCTGATCACCCTCTGTATATATATATATATTGCACTGTACCTTGGGACAGGATGTAAATCTTGTCAGAAGGCTTATAACAAGTATGTGTTACTTCTAATTGATTCCATTGCCGTGACGCATCTCGAGCTACGCACGGAGATTTCTACATCGTAAGAAGACTGCAGATAAGGGAATGGACATCAGCAAAGGACGAAGCAAGAAAAGATGTAAGTATACTTTAATCTAGATGATATGAACCGTCATCATGTTGAATAAAACTATTATTCAATCCTCCATTATGTCGTTTATTAATCCCATAGAAACGAGGACATTTAATCAAATTATACATGTTCTGCTGCCTACAGTTACATAGTGCAAAATCAATAATATTTCATAATTCTTCAGTAGTTCTTCAGGAATTCCTTTAAAAATATTTTACACACACACACACACACACACACACATATATATATATATATATATATATATATATATATATATATATATATATATCCTTAGCAAGCAGAAGTAATCCATATTCATAAGCCTTAAATACACATTTCTCATAAGTTAATAAACAAACACATCGGAAATACAAATTTCTGATTGGAGTTCACTTTTCATGAACTTCAGACCAAACATATACTAGTAGGTTTGTGCTTAACTACTGAAATACTAGTAATTCTCGGGTGATAGGAAAAATATTCTGATTCTGAATGAGCCATCTGAAAAAGATGCAATCTACCTGAAATTTTGAAAAGAAGAATACCTATGAGGACCAGTGTAATGGCAACGAATGATTATGAAAGAAGTGGAATGGGAATGTGGGAGAAACCCATGGTTGTAATGTCTGCCAGAAATATATGAATTAGGATCGAACCAAGAACTCATCGCATCAGAAATGAGTGTTGTCTCACTCTGCTGCCGTGCTCCGGTAATAATACTCTTAAATAATCTACTGCCACAGTAGGTTACTTGCCTAAAGTTGGGGCCGCGGTGGCTCAGTGGAAGAGCGTTCACCTCTGGTGGTTGGGGTCCCGGGTTCGATCCCAGCCCTCGCCAAGTGAACTTTGTGGTGGACAAAACCGTGTGCGTGGGTTTCCCCGGGGTTCTCCCGTTTCCTTCTACTTTCTTCATTTCATTCATTACTCATCATCACCGTCTCCTTTAGCATAATCGGCATAAGCGTGGGACGTAAAACTCAAAGATTGCATTTCATTTTTTTTGCCTAAAGTTGGAAAACTTGAGTATATCGCGGTACAGATGTAATCTTCGTCATAACTTTGGAGTTATCTTCTTTAATTTCAGGCCATAATTTTCGTCGCGTCCCTCAGACTACTTTTTCTTTACTTTTAACAGTCTCGAAGATACTTTTTTCCTTCTTTTTCTTGAAATTAGAACTAACGCTGTTTCTTTTTCCTTTTCTATTCCCAAACCTTCCTCATTAGTTTCCTGTTTCTAGGAGCTAATTTTCTCAATTTTCCTTTGTTAACAACATTTGGAAATATCCAGGTTTTTTTTTTCATTATTGCTTACTGCGTAAAATTGACCCTTATGCTTCACACACATTGGTACTTCACACGTTCTAAATTTAGTTATGATATCAAAGACTAAAGTTAATTAATTAATATTCTAGGTTGCTGTTTGCCAAAATCTATTTGCCATTCTGGATTATTTCATTGTAAAAGTCATGAACACATTATATATTACTTTATGGTCCCCTTTTACTCCATACCAGTGTTGGGCAATCTCAATTGAAATCAATTGCAATTGATCAATCAATTGAAAGTAATTGCTCTGAAAATCAATTGCAATTGATTTCAACTGCAATTGATTTCAATTTGTAACTGACAATAAATTTCAATTTCAATTGAATTCAATCATAAAATTTGCAATTAAATTTTCGTCTATTGTTAATTGTTAATTGGTCACCAGGCAATTAAAACTTTTAATTGTTAATTGTCAATTGCAAAGGGTGCAATTGAAACATTCAATTGTTAATTGCAATTGACAATTGAAACTTGTAATAGTTAATTGTAATTGTTAATTGCAATTGAAATCAGCAATTAAAACTGAAGATAAGAAGATGTGTGTATATTGTATTGTTAGGGCGTGTCATTTTTGAGGGTGAAATATACTTTTTGCAATTTTTCATGATGAGGGGTCTTAAAAGTATGTTTTTAGGTATGAGAAATTCAAATCCGCACTTAGTTTTGTGATTAAATAAATTCTAGCTAGGTAAATCAAGATTTGAATATAGCACAAGAGCAGTTTTTTGGAATTTCATACTAAAATACTTTCGAAAATGCCATGCAATGCTATAAAATAAATTATTTTTCCGTATGAAACATTTAATCAATCATCAAACATATTAATAAAGCTAGAGGTACAGTAAAAAAGAATATATAACCAATACTTTGAGAAAACACTTAATAAAATGTCTGCATATATAAACTTACGCACTGAAATACTGTATTTAGACTTTATATTATTGCATTGTAGTTACTAAGAACAGAAAGCATTATTTTGATTACGTACTATTATACTTTATAGTTGTTTTAGTAAAAGCATGTAACATTCTCCATGTTTCAAGTGTGTAGCTTCTGTTACAAATCTTGAGAAACACATTTTTCATTTATTTTAAAAATACCTTACTCACCCACATTGACAAACTACTAATTTCCAACTATAATGAATTATTTTGTAACTGCTGCATCACTAATTTCCAACTATAATGAATTATTTTGTAACTGCTGCATCATACAGTTCATACACTTCTTACTACTATAATATTACTATATATATATATAATATGCTACATTTGTGTTACGTTTTGTGATAAAGCTGTCCTTGTTTTACTTCATACAAATGCATTCCAGAAACAGCAACAAGTAAGCAATACTATTAACGCACAAGTTATTCACAAAACAAGTTCCATTATGTCCTGTTTTGATTCATTTTCGGATTATCTATGGACTTGTTTCTTGAACTATCATGTAGGCCTACCCCTCACGTTTCTCATGCGTATAGACTTTTGCTGCTGCCTCTGTGACTTGTTTCATACACCTTTCTATAGATTGAGCGTGTTTTGGCCACTGTGGTACTTTCATCGGAAGTCTACAAATTTATTTACTACTACTGTTGAAAGTTTGCATGTCAAGGGAGATTCATAAACAACTTTAGACCAATCGATCATCTCAAGCACGAACGAGGCATTGGGGTCGATAGCTGGTGTTTTTCTCGGACGTACAGAGAGATTTCCTTGTACTGCCTCACTTCTCAAGTTAAGTATCTTTTGAAGTACAGCATCCACAACAATCTTCTTCTACATATTAAGTCACTGCAGTTGAAACAAGATGTAGCGTGGCCCTTTTTCCCAGCAATGCTTGACATTGATGTTGAACCAGCAGGGTAATAGACACTAACAATGTATTTCACTATCTGCTTAAGATTTATGAGATATTTGACGTTAAATTCATGTTTAAAAACCCACAAACGATGCAGTCTATTTGCTGTAGTCAACCATCTTGAATGACTGACTGGACCAATTTCAAGAAGCGCCAGATCCCATGGAAGTTTTCCAGTGAGAATGGCCTGTGTAATCTGATATCCGTATGCTTGATCTGTAGATAAATCTTTTACGATATTTTCACTCAGCGCAATAAGAGGTTCTCCAATTGAGAGTTTTTGCGATGATGGATCGATTTCAAGTTCAGTAACTGCGTTTAGCATATCTCCAATAGTACCTTTCCACTGATTGCTAAGCAAAATTATGCCATCCAGTGTTGTAATTAAGTGTCGCAAAGGTAACCCGCTGGTGTAAAGAGCACACACTAACCAATTTAGCTTACGACCGATTTTGGCTTCTACCCAATGCATACTACGACCTTCCCAACCAATGTTGACGTCAGTAGAATCACCTCCAATTGCTTGTAAGATTTTATCAATGCCCTTCTAAAATCTTCAAGATTATCAGCAGAAATTTCAGCTTGCTTTTTATTGTCACCATGTTTCTGAGGAGTGAAATGATAAAGATAGCTTCCACCTGGCTCGCTGTAAACAGAATAGTGTTGTTCTCATATAATCCCAGGGAACTATAATTTGAATTTTCTGCTACCAACATAACGTTCGTAGTATCTTCACGGCCGTCAAAGAAGATGCAGTCGATTATACATTGCTGACAGAACTCATCAAATTCTTGGTCCACGGATTTCATTATATTTTTTTCTTGTGCTCTCTTCACTTTATTGTGATCAATCACAAGCCTTTGGTCTTTATCGGTCATCAAGCCAACATCCATAAGGGCGGTAGTAGATATGGCAACTGTGGCTCCCAAGCCGACACCATACCAAATGCTCTGCATGACAACATAGCTTAATGAGGGGAAGTTCAGAGGGTTACAATTCTCTGCCGGTTCCAATCAAATTACTCCTATATGTAAATATATTATGTTTTGTTTTTTGTCTTAGAAGTCATTGTGAAGAAACATCAAGAAACCACGATGTTAATATAAGGACTAGTTGAAAAAGTTTACACACTCAAATTTGAAGCTCTCAATCTTATACCATTGGAGTTATTACATAATAAATGTGAAAACTTTAGCACCCGTTTAAAATTGAAAATGTATCTAATTTAATGATTGTAGAACATATATTTGACATAATAATAAAACTATAAATTAGCAATGTGCAAATAGATAAAACTAATCTTAATAAGCATGTATTTCTACTCAATAAATGAAATAGAACGCTGGCGCCATCTATGAACAACAAAAGTAAATTTGTTAAAAAAGAACGAAAATGACAAAACTTGGGACTGATATTTACCTAGCAAAACAACCTTATATCGAATTTGTAAATGTATGCTTCGAAATACAATGTGAGGTCTCAACTTTTTAGCACCCCTCATTCTAGGATTTTGAAAATTGAAAAAATCGACACGCCCTATTGTATTGTCCACTTGTTACTGTTTTACACATTTCAAATAAGGTACTTATAAGAAATGCTGGATACCTACCATCCTTTTCCCCCTGGGGGAACATAAGATAAGTATTTTTTAAATATATTATGTTTATGGTTCTATCCCCCTCGAAAGAACTCTATATGCCCGTCATGCATAGAAGAGGAATGAGCACGAGCGAGTTCGAGCGAGTTTTCTTGAAAACTCGACTCGACTCGAAGCAGACATCTTTGAGTTCAACTCGAGATCTCGGCTCGAAAAATTTCCCCCAACTCGACTCGAATTCGGATCGAGTTTCCAGTCGAGTCGAGCCAATTCGAGATAAATCCTTTGTGTAGTTCCAAGTACTACTATCTTCAAGTATCCTACATAGACAATATAATTATCAATGATACTACTACTACTACTACTATAACTAATTATTATTATAACACCGTGTACGTACATGTATAAACATGGAATATAGACGGTTTGTATCGGAATACTAAAAATTAGTTAACTGTCGATCTCGGTAGTCAAGAAATCTTCAGGAGGCAAGGATATCGGTCACGAGGTTCTTGGTTTGAGTTCAGGAGGAGCAAGTATTCGGGCTCGAGCCAAAAATTGTTAGAAGTTATGGGACTCCAGCCAAACATGTTTAAAACTGCTCGACCCGGGTTTAGGGTTGTCAACGACTCAAGCGGCTCGCTCACAGCTCATTCACTTATCGAGCCGAACCGAGAAGTGAGTCGAGCCAACAGCTCATCCAACCGAGCCAGCTCGAGCCGAAGGCTCACACGAGCCGAACCGAACCGAGCTGATTGCTTACCCCAACCGAGCCGGTTCGAGCCATTGGCTTAGTTAAGCTAACTCGAACCCAGCCTATGGACTCGTTTCAACGAAGCTGGTTCGAGCCATTGGCTTCAATCGAACCGAGTCGATAACTCGTCTTTCCCGAGCCGATTCAAGCCATTGGCTCAATTGAGCCCAAGGGGCCGCGAAGGCTCAGGGGTAGAGCGTTCACCTCTGGTGCTTGGGGTCCCGGTTCGATCCCAGCCCCCGCCAAGTGAACTTTGTGGTGGACAAACACCGTGTGCGTGGGTTTTCTCGGGGTTCTCCCGTTTCCTCCCACTTTCTTCATTCCACCATTTCATTCATTTCTCATAATCACCGTCTCCTTTAGCCCAACCGGCATAACCATGGGATGTAAAACTCAAAGATTTCATTTTTTTTTTCAATTGAGCCCAGTCGATGGGTAATCCCAACCAAGCCAGCTCAAGCTGTACGCTCAGTTGAGCCGAGCCAGGTCGGTTGATATCATCACTATTCCGGTTGGGCTTCTACTTTGGCTAAAAAATTGGACCGTGCAGTTCTCAGCCTTGATGGTAAGAACTACAAAAAATTATATGAAATCTTTAGTTTTACGTCCCACGATTATGCCGGTTAGGCTAAAGGAGACGGTTATGATGGGAAATGAATGAAATGAAGAAAGTGGGAGGAAACGAGAGAACCCCGAGAAAATCCACGAGCACGGTGTTTGTCCACCACAAATTCCAAACTGCGCGAGCTGGGATCGAACCAGGGACCTCAAGCACCGGAGGTGAACGCTCTACCACTGACCCACCGCGCCCCCTGGTAAGAACTACAGTATATACTTATATTGGTGCTCACGGCGTCATTAACTTGTTCCACCACCAACGAATTTCGAGGTACTTTGTTTTGCATCTTTTGTGCGTGTTTTCTGTCGCTTTGTGCGCCTATTCCCACATTTTGTGCATCACCGGAAGTGGGTCAAAATGGGCCTACAAATATGGCGGAACAAATTATTGCTCTTCCGCCACCAATGAATTTCGAGTCGTTTCCTTCACATCGTTTTGTGCCGTTTTGTGCGTCATGGAAAGTGGGTTAAAATGAGTCCCCAAGGTGGGACGAAAATGACCAAGAGTTCCACCACTATTAAATCTCGAGGTCGTTAATTTCACATCGCGTACCCTTTTGTGCGTCTATTTCGACGTTTTGTGCGTCACTGGAAGACGCTCAAAATGGGTTTCAAAGGTGGGACGAAATTGACCCACTGCTCCGCCACTACCGAATTTTGAGGTTCTAACTTTCGCATCGACTAGTGAATGTGTCGTGCCGTTTTGTGCCCTTATTTCCACGTTTTGTTCGTCACCAGAAGTGTGTCAAGATGAGCCTCCAAGGTGTGACGAAAATTAGCCACTGTTCCGACACTATCGAATTTCTAGATCGTTACTTTCACATCGTTTAGTGCCCCTTGTTTTTAAGTTTTCTGCGCCTATTTCTCATCTTGTGCATCACCGGAGGTAAGTTAAACGGGGCTTTAAAGTGGGAGTTAAATGGCTCACTGTTCCGCCACTATCGAATTTCGGGGTTGGTTCTTTCGCATCGTTTAGTGTGTATTTTGTCCCGTCCTGTTCGCCTACTTCCACGTTTTGAGCATCACCAGAAATGCGTCAAAATGGTCCATCAATGTGTGAGGAAATAGAGCCATTGTTCCGCCACTATCGAATTTGGAGGTCGTTTCTTTCGCATCGTATAGTGCCTGCTTTGTACTGTTTTGTGCTCCTATTTCCACTTTAGTGCGACAACGAAATTGGGTCAAAAGGGCCTACAAGTATAGCGGAATAACATAATGCTGTTCCGTCACGATCGAATGTCGAGGTCGTTTTCTTCACATTTTTTATGCATGATTTGTGTCGCTTTGTGCATCAGTGGGAGAGGGTCAAAATGGACCTTGAAAGGGGAATGAATATGTCTTTTTCTGCCATATTTGTAGGTAGTCTTTGACCCACATTCGTTGGCCTACAAAACGTGAAAATATGCGCAGAAACGGTAAAAACTTGCACTAAACAATGCGAAAAAGCGACCTTGAAATTCAATACTGGTGGGAGAGTGGATCATTTTTCTTCCCACTTTGAATGCCCATTTTGACCCACTACCATTGATTCACAAAACGTGGAAATAGGCTTACAAAACGGTAGAAAACGCACAAGATGATGTGAAGGAAACGACCTCGAAATTGTTCCTGACGGAACAGCATTAACTTGTTCCGCCATATTTGTAGGATAACATTGACCCATTTCCGGTGACGCAGAAAACGAGGAAATAGGCGCACAAAACGACACAAAAAAATTCCATGTAATTAAGCTAAATTTCCTTTAAGTTTGTAAGTTTAATTATATGGAAAATTTTATACATTTTTCCTTTACGTTGGTCTATTTACGTTGATTTGGGACTTTTAAATTTTATTCAGTTTTCCACTGAAAAGTATCTATAATTCAACAAGGAAATAATTATTAATTATAATTATTATCTATATAATTGAATTTATTGTAATTTGTTTCATAACAAACACTTTACCATTTCGTACTAGCTGTTATGCCCGTTCTTCGCATGGATCAGATAAAATATCAATGTAAACGAACTGAACAACGGGTGAACAATTAAAAAAACATTTCTAAAATTGGATATATTTTGTGTGAATATATATCCAACAACGTACATGTGTTTTCATTGGGAATTCCGATGGGGGCTGAAATTGAACGTATACACTATCGGGGGTGTCACTATACGTCTGAGCAACCCCAATAAATATGGATTCGACATAAATTCTACTACTTCTACGTGTCCCGGTGGACCACCCCTCAGACCCCCTTGGTTCGTATTGTGAAAAAAATCTCCTCTGGCCTCCACCAACCCCCAACCAATACCGCGAAAACTATGAATGTGACACTAACATCTGCCATTTTCTACTACTTTTTACATTTGCCGGTAAAAGTCCCTATAATCCTCTGGTTCCAATTTTGAAAAAAAAATGCCCCTGGCCCATAGCCGATGGGGGCTGTATTTGGAAGTCAACGCCTGTGGAAGTATCACCATTCATCTCAGCGACAGCTAAAACTATGGATTTGACACTAATATTGGTCATTTTCCATTATTTTTACATGTCTCGCAATTCTTCACCCCCGGTGACTCCCGGCCCGCATACAATGGTGGCTAAATTTGAAAATCATCGCTAATGAAAGTGAAAAAAATGAAATCTTTGAGTTTTACGTCCCACGATTATGCCGGTTAGACTAAAGGAGACGGGGATGATGAGTAATGAATGAATTGGTGGAATGAAGAAAGTGGGCGGAAACGGGAGGATCCCGAGAAAACCCACGCACTCGGTGCGCTAATGAAAGTATCACCATTGATCTCAGCCACGGCGAAAACTACGGATTTGACATCGGTCATTGTGGATTATTTTTACATGTCCCGTGATCCCTTTATAATGCCCCCTTTCTTAGCTGAAGGGGGCTAAATATGAAAGTAAACGCGGTTTTCAGTTTCACCATTGAGCTCAGCTATCCCGAAAACTATGGATTTGACATTAATATCGGTCATTTTCGATTATTTTTACATGTCTCGGAATTCCCCACTCTGGTGACCCAAGGCCCGCATACAACAGTGAATGAATTTGAAAGTCATCGCTAATGGTAGTGTCGCCATTGATATCAGCAACCGCGAAAACCATGAATTTGACACTAATATCGGTCATTTTGGATTACTTTTACGTTTCGGTAACCCCCACCCCCGTTGACCCAAGGCCCGCAGCCGAATACGCTGAATTTGGAAGTTAATGCAATCGGACGTTAATGCCCCATTGATCTCAGCGACCGCGAAAACTATGAAATCGACACTGATATCGTTCTACTTTTACATGTCCCGGTAAACGCCCCCCCCCCTGAGCCCCCTGGTTCGAATTTTGTTGAAAACGCTTTTCCTTGGTGTGGAACCTGGACCAAGGTATCTTTGACCAAAATTTGGTAACTCTCGGTCGACTTTTCTGGTCCCCATGCCGGTTCCGGTAAACGTCCCCTGGAGACCCCCTAGTAAGGAATTAAAAAAAAATCTTCGTCTTGTTCTGGGGCCTAGACCAAGCTACCCGTGACCAAATTTTGAAAAGTTTCGGTCCACTAGTCTCGTCCACAGGCCGCACAAAGATAGACAGACAGAGACACGAACAAACTCTATTTTATTTATATTAGAAAGGTCAGATCCGCCGTTATTGTATTAGTGCGGTGCTTGAGCGATTGATCGTAGAAATTCAAACTCCGATGAGTGATAATTGTATAGGTTTGATTTATTACAAGTTTAAACTCTTTAGTCAGTAGAGAAGAGCGGGTGAATCATGGGTCAGAGTTGATGACAATGGGTTTTGGTGGATCTGTGGGTCACAGTGGGTAAGAGTGGTTTATGATGGGTGGTGGGTCAGAGTGGGTCACGGTGGATCGTGGGTCACGACGGGTGGTTAGTCAATTGGTCGTGGCTAAAGTTTTCATTGCCCCACGTCCTCTCTGAACTACAGTGTTGAAAATTAATCAGTGAAAATCAATTGCAATTGATCAATCAATTGAAAGTAATTGCTGTGGAAATCAATTGCAATTGAATCAATTGCCAATTAATTTCAATTGCAATTGAATTACAGAATTCAATTGCAATTTCTTTCCACTGCAATTACTTTCAATCAATTGATCAATTCCAATTGATTCTCCTTTTTCAATGGCCAACTGCAATTAACAATTAACCATTACTTATTTCAATTGTTAATTGCAATTAACAATTAAATTTACAGATTAATTGTTAATTGTTAATTCAATTGAAATTTGCCCAACACTGCTCCATACATATATACCCACAATCATTCTAGAGAATTCTTGTTTTACAACATGTCAGCATAATAATGTAAATTTAAGCGTTTCTATAATGAGTGTATGCCTGTTGAGGGATGAACAGTATGTGTTTGGAATGGCAAAGTTTGTGTTACTTGAACGTATTGATACAAACGACACGGAATTGAGAATCAAGGATCGTCTAGTGGTAACTCTTTAAGTGTACACTTCAACTGGTTCGGTACATAGATATCACATAAATAATAATTGCTTCTAGGAAATTAAAAACTGTCAATTTAATGAAAATGTACGACGTACGTTTTAACGCCAGAAAACTGTATCTGTTTTTGCTATTCTTTTTAGGAAACTAAATAAGTAAATTTGCCCGCAGACATGTTACTCTCTTCGTTTCAATGTTCTATATTGACAGATATATTCATTATCATTGGACAATATTTTAGTTGAACAGAAACTAAAGTTTAATACCTAGTGATACTAGTAGGTTATATCTTACTAACCACACTATGTAAGTTTCTGTCGTCTTTCTAGCGAAATAATAAATAACTTAATGAAAGTTTATCTCAACATGAGATCACCTCAGTAAATAGAATGGCTCTCGTATAGCACTTTTTCTATGGTTTAGAAATAAATTCATTTTCCGACGTTTTTTCGAAAAAAAAAATTACGCATGAGCTACAGTATTACATTCGCTTTATATACTTTGTTCAGCAGCTCAATAAGTTACTTGGTTGGTGTATGTCTCAGATTTGGATTTTTTCTTTCTTTCTTTTTTTTTTTTTTTTTTTTTTTTTTTTTTTTTTTTTTTTTTTTGCGTGCGTGAAACGCTAATGGTGATATGGAATTCCTTGTAAGTCAAACAGCAAGATATGTTGCACTTTCATTGTTCTTTACATTACGTAAATTATTGTTGAATAAACAAGAAATCACGAAATAATTTATACAAACGCTTGTGACTGCTTTATTATTAGCATAGAAAAATAGTTTTTAAAATACTAGTTTTCAATAAATTGATTAATTACACTGAGAGAGGCTAAAGGGAGAAAGAATTAGGATTTTGCAATTAGCAGATCCATAGTTCAAAATTCGACAAAACTATTCTGACTGACTAGGAATAACTCCAAAGTTGAACCTTGAATGTGGGGATAACATATACTTCCTGAAAGGGTTTGTGAAGCAAGTTCCAAAACAGGTTTCAACTCCTTGCCCAGAAGCGACCCCAACCTTCCAGGGTTGGAAATATATAGAACAATGTGACCTATATATCCTACATATCAAAGTACTTCGCCTGAATAGTAGATTAAGAATATAATATGCACTATACATGAATGTAACAAACCCAAAAATGACTATTTCACTGTAAATAACCTATATTACTGAACCTCACTATCACGCCGTAGAGTGATCGTGAGACATTGTGTGTTACGTGGCCCACCAAAACTTTAAAAAAAGGTCAAATACTGGCAGCACCATCTAACCAGGACCCTGACGTGTGAGTTACATGACTCTCACACATAGCCAAAAGCCAAGCTCCGGCAACAGCCTCCTTAGCTCTCATTATCCGGTCCTTGTCGTGGCTAGAGAGCTTAAACCCTGAAGGGTGGCCAATCAGGTTTATATAGCTACAAAGAAAGAGCTGTTCGGACCGAGTAAATAAGCTCATATTACCATCACGACTAGTTTTATTTTCCAAATTAGTAACTCAAAATCTAGTAAACTGTTTCGTACCATGTGATCCATCAAACAATTCGTTTAGATGACTTTTTTTGAGCGATGAGCAATGAGCATGTTTTTTTTTTAGTTTCTTCATTACTATAAGATGTAATTGAGTAGTATATATTATATTCTCAATCTGCTAGTCATGAAGATCACTTTGATATATAGAACATATAGGTCAAGTTTTTCTATATATTTCTAACGCTGAAGAAGTGGGGTCACTTCAGGACAAAGAATTGAAACTTGTTTTGGAACTTACTCGACAAACCCTTTCAGGAAATATATAGGTTTTTCCCAGATTCAAGGTTCAACTTTGAGGGCATCCCTGGAGAAGGAGTATATTGGGGTAGTAATTTTACTTTATAATAATACGAGTACTGCATACACAATAAGCAACATGATTAACTCCATTTTTCTTTATACATGAATCATGGGCTGTGATCGGAATTGCTATGTGAAGAACATAGATTATAAAGGACATGGTTAAGCACGTTCCCAATAAAAGCTGAGAAGATAGGTGAGACCTTGGATCTGTTCTCAGCAGTGTCGGCTCTTGAAGGAAGTCACATTGGTAGAAATTAAAATTTTATATCTATCATACAACCTACGGAAAGAAAATTTACCTTGTGTACTTCTTTTGGATTTCTATCGATGCGGTTAACCTCCATAACCGTCACTATTTCTTACAAATAATATTAGTCGATATTTATAATCTTCGCCAAAATATTCGATAACAGGAACAAATTTTAGTTAATAACAAGCAAAGTTTGGAACTGCGTTGTGTGTAATAAATGGAATACCAAATGGAATACCATCACCACGTGTTCGTCGTAGATCGTTAGGAAGTAGTTCAGCTATCTCCTAACAAATGGTGTTGGAGCGCCCCAGACCTACAAAAGGGCTGATATGCCAAATGGTTAGCTTTTCTTTACTTAATAAGTAGTACAATGATACGACTTTTGTAAGAGCGATTTAGCGTTTGTATAGTGTAACCCACCCAAGTTTCATAATAAAATGAAACGTTGTAAAGGAAAACTTTTGTGAGATGAAACTCCAGTTTACTGTTAAGTTGGTTCTTTCTCTTGGAGTTGGAAGCACTGCTTAACCTTCGGTTGGATTTGCGCGAGTCGTCGATCGGGATGACGTCACGTTGCAGCCGAGGTTCTGGCTTTAAGCCTGAAGCGCTTTGCAGTGTATAAAATGAGGTAAGAGTGATAGGTCCTCTGAATGAAAATGGGTCGTTAAAATTAATATTCTTTCCGTATAATCGTATAGTTTAGTTAATTTCTTTTGAAATCTATAACAATTCCTGACTATGGTTATTATTTAGAAGACATTATTATTATTCAATATATTTTGGAAGCACTTATTTCTAAAACATTGCGAAAGGAAAAGTAAGAAAGTAAAATAGTTAATTGAATAGTTCATGTTACTGGTTTTGTGTAGGCAGAATTAAGCCTTGAGTTAAAACATGTTGATTCTTGTTTTTCCTTGATAAAACTAAAGAAAAGTCGCCAGTCAGGAAGTTTAATATATTGAAATTACGGAAAATATTAAGGCTAGTGGAGACTTCAAATGAATGATTTATGTCTTTGGTCCGCTTTGAAAAGGAAAGAAAAAAAATAAGAGGAATCTATAGAGTTACAGATGAGCTGATGCTCGTAACTCATGTATTTTGACCCATATTTAAGGAATCTTTTCCTCCCACATTTTCATTCCAAAGAAAGCCACTTTGCAGTAACTTCGAGTTCCATACATTTTAATGATATTGTTATATAGGTTTCTAAATTCTATATTTTGGATTTACGATTGGTTATAGTATTTACTTCAGAAATTTTGTTACTTGGAAAAAAAAAAATCCTTTTGGGAAAAATGTTACTTGCTAACGGCGATTTCTATTAATGATATTATTACTTGTTAAAATTGTTGAATGTTTTCTATATTACTATTTATATAACACGTTTCGGATTTGTTATAATAAAATTTTCCATTTTGTTAGAAAACTTTTTCCATTTCCAAGTAGTTGTAGACAAATTCCTGATTATCTTAATAGTGATATTTTTGCATACAGTATAAGCCTTTTCCAGTATTGAACCTCACTCTTCACGTCGTCATTATTCTCAGCCGTGGGGGAGTGGAATTCTCCTTTCTCTCTCCTTTTAAAATTCTTATATTCTAAAGGGGGAAGTGGGGTGACGTCCGTTCTCGCAGGACTGTGGGTAGTGGGGGCTATTTAAAGATTATATGTGTATCGTTCATCCGTTACATATATAATTTATAAATAAAAATAAATTTTATACACTGCCCTGGAAAGGCAAATTTATGCTGGCTTCGAGGTCCGGTTCGGGGAGGTCCAGCAAAAGTGTTCCCCTTTATATTCTAAAATTTATGTGTATTTCTTTGGTCAAATTAACCTCTAAATTAAATAACATATTTTCATTATACTATGCCTTTCTTGTTGAGTAATATAAATGTTGTATATGAATGTTAATGTAAAATACTTAATACAGTGTTGCCGGGGTCGGATACAAAATTTATGGTTTAGTAGGTCATTGTGTAATAAGCAGATAATTATTGATAAGGTTGTAAAATTAGTAGTAATTATTCTTTTGGTTTCTTTGAGCTTAATATTTTGTGGTGTGCTTGTAAGGATGGCACAATCAAAGGAGACGCATGTAAAGTATAGATTTTCGGATTCTTCAAGTTCTAGTGGGGATGAATTTCTTGGTTATTCTTATGAATTTAGTAATCCTATGTTTGATCATTTAAGGCCTTCAGCCCATATTCAAGTGAATCCTCACGAACCTTTACTAGGTGGTCAAAGTAGACCATTTCAGAATCAAAATTTTAACGTGGATCCACAAAGTAATGTGGGACACAGTACACAGTTTGCGAATTCCTCGCCTAATTTAAGAGCAGGAGGGAGTCAGAGCTTTCAAAATAAATATAGAGATCGACCATTTAATATGGCAGCTTCATTAAATTTAAATTTTGAGAAATTTGCTTCGGAAGGAATCTATAAATCTTTGTTGCATGATATTAATAGTCTACCTATAATAGATGGTACCAATACTGAGTCTACATTTCAGTTTTTATTAAAACTTGATAGTATTATCAGAGGTAAGGGTTTGCCTTTAGATCTTGTGTTAGTAGCTTGTCTTTCTCGTACAAAAGGAGAAATGCAAGAAGTTATACAATCGTTTATTGGGGACGCTTCCCCTTGGCAAACAGTTTGTAGACATTTAGTGGTGCGATTTATTTCCACTATTGGTAGAACACAATTCATGCGACTATTTTTCTACGTTCCCATGCGGGAGGATCATTCATTATATGAGTTCGTAGATAATAAATTATCGATTATTCACGTACTTGATATGTCCTTTGATGAAGCCACCATTTGTAGTTTAATTACTAATATGGTAACGCCTTCTGCCCATCAATTTCTAGCTGAAAGAGGTATGCCTATCGATTTAAATCAATTGTATTTAGCTGCAGAACATTATGACGCTTTGCATAGATATAGGAAAGATTATTATCGATTACGTAATCAAGGTAGTAGCGTACGGGACTTGGTACCACCCCGTAAATCATCTTCCTTTATCGGAGCGAAAAACACAAAACAGCAAGTAGTGTTGCAATCTCGTGAACCAATAAATTTACATAAAACTTTAGTTTCTCCAGCTATGAAATCTTTACCATCTAATTATAAAAATTTTGATAAGGCGGAATTTTCTCATAATCATAATTTAGAATCTCAGTACTTAACTCAAAATAACTTAGACTTAAAACAAAATGGTAGTAAATTGGAAAATTTATTAGCGATTCCTGTTTACATTACGGGCATGCGTTTTAAGTGCTTAATTGATACTGGGAGTACGAACTCTTATTTGGCTCGACATCTTTATGATGAACTTAGAAAAAAATGTAAAATAAGAACAGAAAAGGTGAACGTTCAGACGATTGGCTTAGGAAATGTACAAGTAACAGTGGATATGAGAGTAAGACTATATTTTAAAATTGGAAGACACCAATTTAGTGAAATTTTCTTCATCGTGGACTCTAATGAGTTTGATCTTCTGCTTGGAAATGACTTTCATACAAAATACAATT
Source organism: Thermobia domestica (assembly GCF_964235325.1). Classification (NCBI taxonomy): domain Eukaryota; kingdom Metazoa; phylum Arthropoda; class Insecta; order Zygentoma; family Lepismatidae; genus Thermobia; species Thermobia domestica. The sequence goes on along the minus strand of NC_137460.1, from coordinate 118,598,887 downwards.
CCGTGATAGACATTGCTGGTAATTTATATAATATAAAAGCTCGGAAGTTAGTGGTTCCTATGATCCGAGCTGATGAACTTTTGTGTGCCCAGACTTCTCTCGCTTCTGCATATACTTCTAGGAATGGGGTGAGTGGAAAGCAGCCGCTATGCGACCTTGGTTGTCCGAAAGCTACACCTCAGCCTAGATCTTTTGGTAATTTCAATCAGAGTTTGACTCCATCGACATCAGTAACCAGAGACAGCGGAGTTAATACCACGTTTGACCCAGGAGTGGAATTCGTTTTTGATCAGTCCATATTGCATCCACCGGAGACTAAACCGGAGGAATCTCAAGGTAATTATACGGTTCCTGATCAATTATTACTATGTGATTCTAATTTACAGGAATATGTTAATAACTTGTTAACTTCATATTCTGATGTTATTGGAAACAAAATTGGTAGAGTAAAAAATTTCACTTACAAAATAGAACTTGCCGATAAAACTCCCATTCGATTGCAACCTTATCAGCTTCCAACGCATAAGCAAAAGGAATTAGATTCTTTTATTGCCCAGCTTTTAAAAGACGATATTATAGAGGAAGTAGATTATTCTCCCTACACGTCACCCTGCTTTCTAGTAACAAATTCAGACGGAAGCAGGCGGCTTGTAATTTCATACGGAGAGGTGAACAAAAAGGTGATGGTAAACAGCTATCCTTCTCCTAACATGGAGAATGTAATATCTAGTATTTCGGACAACAATATCTTTTCAAAACTTGATTGTAAATCCTGTTTTCATCAAATTCCTCTGTCTGAAGAGAGTAGAAATATTACTGCTTTTGTGACAAAAAACAAAATCTATCGATATAAATCGGTACCAATGGGATTAGTGTTATCACCTTTTGTTTTAAGTAATTTGATGTCAAAAGTCTTTGAAGGGTTAATTGGTAAGAATTTAGAGATATATTTTGATGACATAATTTTATTTAGCAAAGATATTGAGAGTCATAAAGCTCTATTAGAGGAGGTATTATCTCGACTAAGAAATTGGGGAATTACTATTTCAGAAAAGAAGTCCTGTCTATTTCAAACTAGTATTAAATATTTAGGGTTTCGTTTTGAAAATGGCAACATGTCAATAGACCCTGAGAGAATTAAAGCTATCCAGGAGATACCAAAACCAAAGAATAGAAAAGGAGTGAACAGAATATGTTCATTTTTCTCGTTCTATTCTAAATTTATTTATGGGTATTCAGAGTTAATTGCTCCCCTTCAAGAATTAAGATCTGTAAAAAAGCCTTTTAAATGGACTAAAGTTCATGATGAAGCCCTACAAAAATTAAAAGATGCCTTTTGTAGTCAGGTCATTTTGAAAGTCCCAGATATGAATTCCAACTTCGTAATACATTGTGATAGCTCTTTGCGTCATTTTTCTGGGGTTCTCAGCCAATATGATTCGGAAGGGAATCTTAGACCTGTATCTATGTTTAGTCGGGCAATTCCACAATCTGACTGGAGTAAAAATATATACGAGTTAGAACTTAAGGCTCTTTCTTTATCTTTGGAAAAATTTGAGTATTACTTGGCAAATCCCTTTGTAGTATATACTGATAGTAAGAGTTTAACTTGGTTACTTAATAACCATAAAAGACAAAGGAGATATGGAACAATGTTAGAGAAAATCTCGAGGTTTAAATTTCGTATAGTCCATGTAAGATCAAAAATAAATAGTATAGCCGATTTCCTTTCAAGGGTTGGAAACCATCTAGAATTCTATACAAAAGATGAAAATACAATGGAAGTCGTAAAAGATCATAATAAAACAGTAAATTTGTCTTTCATTAATTTTTGGCAAAATCCTGTGTTTAATGTACCTCTTACAGATCACCAGAGGAAGGATCCTGAATTAAGAGAGATTATCAATAGGTTAGAGCAAAAGGAAGAAGTTCCTCCGTATGTATTAAGAAATAAGATCTTGTTTAAAAAGACAAAAGGTAAAGGGAATAATGGATTTAGAATTGTAATACCTAATTCTTTAATTCAGTCGATCATTGAGTATTCTCATTGTCCAATAATTCATGGTGGGCATATGGGATATCGAAAAACCATTGCTAAGGTTGCTGAAAAATATACCTGGCCTACTTTATATTCTGACATTAAGAATTTTATACAATCTTGTCATTTGTGCCAAACCTGTAAAGATTCTAATCGAAAACCTATGGGTCAATATTTTACAAAAAAGGTACTGCACCCAAATTATACTTGGTTTATTGATATTGCAGGGAAATTGCCTAGTAGTTCTGGATTTGAATATATTTTAATTGTCACTGACGCCTATAGTCGCTTTGTCTTTTTAGAACCTTTAAGACGACTAACCTCAAAAATCATCTGTAATAAGTTACAGGAATTATTTCTTCGATACGGCTTTCCTGGTAAAGTCCTAAGTGATGGCGCTTCTTATTTCGTGAGTGATTACTTCTTGAAATTCTTGTATAGCTATGGTATACAGAGTGTAAAATTCTCCCCATATAACCCACAATCGAACAGAGCCGAACGCACGGTGAGATCGGTTAAAAATTTAATTCGTATTTATGTTGATAAGTCTCAACAGAATTGGGCCCAATTACTATCTAAAATTGCTTTTACTATTAACATAAGTATGAATGAAACTACTGGGACCAGTCCATGTGAACTTTATATGGGACGGAAATTTTACCATCCATTAGATGTTAAATGGTTGATGGATTTAGATCTTTTAGACGATGACCAGGATAAAGAGCAAAAATTAGTCAATATAAATAATAACATTGAACGCGCTTGGAAACATAGTGCGAAGGTATATAGTCAAAAACATAGTCCTGTTAATTTAAATATTGATGATTTAGTATTGGTTAAAAGGTTCATGAAAATTTCAGCAGAGAAACATTTCAATCCAAAAATCGCCCCTCAGTGGGAAGGCCCATATCGCCTTATTTCTAAACCTACACCAAATACAGTTTGGCTAGAAAATATTGAAAGACCATATGTTCATATAAAACGCCATGTTCGTTTTTGTAAGAAATATTTTCCACCAAGACAAGTTAATCAACCTAACCCATAAGGTAACACAGAAAAAAAGATTTGATATGAGAATTGAGGTTAACTAAATTATTAATATTGTATTTATGTGTTTTAGGATGTTTGTTCGAACAAATTTTGTGTTTTGTATATTTTTTTATTCCTGCAGGAATGCCTCGTCCGAGAAAGTGAGAGGTCAACCCTTTTCATTTTGTAAATACCTCATCATCATCCTTTGTGTATGTTATGTAAGGAATTGGAAAATTTACTGTAGAAGTTTGTAAAGAAGGCGTTAGCATTTGAATATTTATGGAAGATTTGGTAATGTATTGAAATTATTTTATTATTCAACTTGGGATTTGTTATGGTTAGGAATTTTTTTTTGACCGACCCTCGGATATTATGTAACCCACCCAAGTTTCATAATAAAATGAAACGTTGTAAAGGAAAACTTTTGTGAGATGAAACTCCAGTTTACTGTTAAGTTGGTTCTTTCTCTTGGAGTTGGAAGCACTGCTTAACCTTCGGTTGGATTTGCGCGAGTCGTCGATCGGGATGACGTCACGTTGCAGCCGAGGTTCTGGCTTTAAGCCTGAAGCGCTTTGCAGTGTATAAAATGAGGTAAGAGTGATAGGTCCTCTGAATGAAAATGGGTCGTTAAAATTAATATTCTTTCCGTATAATCGTATAGTTTAGTTAATTTCTTTTGAAATCTATAACAATTCCTGACTATGGTTATTATTTAGAAGACATTATTATTATTCAATATATTTTGGAAGCACTTATTTCTAAAACATTGCGAAAGGAAAAGTAAGAAAGTAAAATAGTTAATTGAATAGTTCATGTTACTGGTTTTGTGTAGGCAGAATTAAGCCTTGAGTTAAAACATGTTGATTCTTGTTTTTCCTTGATAAAACTAAAGAAAAGTCGCCAGTCAGGAAGTTTAATATATTGAAATTACGGAAAATATTAAGGCTAGTGGAGACTTCAAATGAATGATTTATGTCTTTGGTCCGCTTTGAAAAGGAAAGAAAAAAAATAAGAGGAATCTATAGAGTTACAGATGAGCTGATGCTCGTAACTCATGTATTTTGACCCATATTTAAGGAATCTTTTCCTCCCACATTTTCATTCCAAAGAAAGCCACTTTGCAGTAACTTCGAGTTCCATACATTTTAATGATATTGTTATATAGGTTTCTAAATTCTATATTTTGGATTTACGATTGGTTATAGTATTTACTTCAGAAATTTTGTTACTTGGAAAAAAAAAAATCCTTTTGGGAAAAATGTTACTTGCTAACGGCGATTTCTATTAATGATATTATTACTTGTTAAAATTGTTGAATGTTTTCTATATTACTATTTATATAACACGTTTCGGATTTGTTATAATAAAATTTTCCATTTTGTTAGAAAACTTTTTCCATTTCCAAGTAGTTGTAGACAAATTCCTGATTATCTTAATAGTGATATTTTTGCATACAGTATAAGCCTTTTCCAGTATTGAACCTCACTCTTCACGTCGTCATTATTCTCAGCCGTGGGGGAGTGGAATTCTCCTTTCTCTCTCCTTTTAAAATTCTTATATTCTAAAGGGGGAAGTGGGGTGACGTCCGTTCTCGCAGGACTGTGGGTAGTGGGGGCTATTTAAAGATTATATGTGTATCGTTCATCCGTTACAATAGGCATTTGTGAATTGTTTTAAATTATGTTAATTATTTGCATTCGTACCGAACACAAACAACAACTCAAAGTAATAGTTCTGTATAATTGTTGTAAATAATGATGTAAAGCTTCTTCACAGTGCATTCCTTTTAAGTCGATAGTACGTAAACACGTATTGTTTTCTTATTGCACTGTAGGCTTGAGGTCAGATGAAATGTTTTGAATGTTTTGATTTACTGAGAAAGAGAACATACTATCCTTTAACACTCCATTACGACATAAATAACATGTAGGGTATATCTTATGTAAGAAAAGTGATATAAATAAAACTGTAAAGAATGCCGAACATTTCTGCTAAATATGCTTAAATGTGAAACAGTTCGATTCTTCACACCTTCTTGAACATAAATCTTATTTGGTACATGGGGGCGCGGTGGCTCAGTGGTAGAGCGTTCACTTCCGGTGCTTGAGGTCCCTGGTTCGATCCCAGCTCTCGCCGTGTGGACTTTGTGGTGCACAAACACCGTGCTCGTGGGTTTTCTCGGGGTTCTCCCGTTTCCTCCCACTTTCTTCATTCCACCGTTTCATTCATTTCTCATAATTACCGTCTCCTTTAGCCTAACCGGCATAACTGTGGGACGTAAAACTAAAGATTTCATTTCATTTCATTTCTTATTTGGTACAACCCCAGGAAAATTCATATTACGGCAGGAACCTCACCGTGCTAAACACATGTTAAATGTGTTTGAGTAAATATATAGTTCCTGAAATGATGTATTTGCTTGTCTAGAAAGGAGTAAGAAGTATACCTATACAATTGTAGGGTCCTTATTTAGAGGAAAAAGCACATTTTTTAACTTGGTGATTTGGTACACGTACAATATTTTGTAAAAGATGTCAAAATGCACATATTAATAGCATTACGTCTTAAACCATTTACTTGCGCTTGGAAAATTCCACCTAGTTCGATATTCCGGATAGATTTGTGTCAACACATTGCAGGATGTGCGTTTTAGTTTATAATAATCGGTATAGCTCTTACAATTACTGGTTCTAGCTTCTGCATTCCGGTCCGTAAATTTTCAAGAGCACTGATACAGAGTATGACTTCTGGTGATCGTGCAGATGATTGTGGCTTTCGACACAAATAAATTGTAGCCAGCCACATGAGTATATTAAACTGATGCTCGATGTTTGGAAACTATGCTTAATGATATGCCTTACACTAAACATCTCGTGGCAAACTGGAAAGGATGAAAATTTTGAGCCGATATGTCAGTGCTTTTTCCTGGTCTGTGCTCAACATACTGCTCGCAGATTATGAATAACTTCACTAATCTAGAGGAGTTTGGTAGCAACAACATTAAGCAAAGACGAAAAAATAGGAATTTTCAATGCTGAAGACCAATGAAATAGTCGGGTTCAGTCTTTCTTCTAGGTTTCCGCGAGAGCTTTTCCCCACTTAGAGCTGGTCAATGTCAAACTCGTGTAGGGCACGTCCGTTTACAAGTAGTGTCCCAGTGTTGTTATTTCACGTTTTGATTTGTCCCCTAGCGAACAAAATTGTCTGGAAAAAAGCGTGATCGGGCGATTCGAGTTATGTACCAAATACCATGGCCGGATTAAAATTCAACTTTCCATTAATAAAAAACGATACACCTCAATTCTCTGAACATGTTACTACAGGTTCACAAATGTATTATCTTGCAAAAAAAAAAAAAATAATAAATAAATAAATAAAAAAAATAAAAATAAAAAAAAATAACTTTTTTGTGAGTCTGTATTAGAAACCAAGTGTATCAACCGAACATACCGAACAATTTTCCTGAACTTCGAAAATGAAACGAAATTTTTAAGTTTCACGTTTCATGGTATTGCCAGCTAGGGTAAAGTAGACGGTAATGATGAGAAATGAATGAAATGGTGGAATGAACAAAGTGGGAAGAAACGGGATAGCCCCGAGAAAACCCACGCCACGGCGTTTCTCCGCCAGAAAGCTCACTTGGCGCGAGCTGGGATTGAACCAAGAACCGCATGCACCGGAGATGAACACTCTACCACTAATCCACCGAGGCTCCCTTCCTGAACTTCGAAAACGCATTCAAAAGACAGCAGCATCTATTGACTCTGAGATGGTGAAAGGTGTAACATGAACTAGACTATCGGATTGGTGTGTGCCGAATTACAAAGAGCACTCATATTGACTATTTTTGACATGGAGCACAACAATTATGTATTTAAAAGAAACTTTTTGAGTTTGGATGTCATTGTGAATAAATAAACGCCAGTTATTGAACTTTTAAATTTGAAAGATCATTTACAATAGCTCTGTATTTTAAATACATAATTGTCCTATTGAAAAGCAAAAAATGCATGTATTGGTCCTTTCTTTTTTTATGGCATACCTTCATATATACACGGTATTAACAAATGCATCAAACTCGAGAGTCAACTATCTCGAGAAGATATTTCATTGGAAGCAATACAACAGGTTTTTGTTTTATTTTATTTTCTGCCTTACGACATGAGATTGTATAAGAAACTAATTCTGTGTAACTACATAAAACATGACAAGAGATGTTTCTGCTTTACTATATTTCCAAACTATTTTATACATACATGTTCACACCAGAGCAGCGAACGTGATAGACTGCTCTGTGTGTAGTACAGAAGGAAAACGCGGGCAGCTGAGGGAAGGAACTGCGGTCTCCTGACGTTCAAATCAAGAGTTGAACGAACATCATTGACCGCTGTTCTTGACTTATTTCCAGTAATGTAGACCTTTAAACAGAATCAAAGAATGCAATTTAAAAAAGAAGGATATAGTATTAGTATAGAACTCATTCTTTCAATCAGTTATCTACATTTCTTTTTATCTCAATTTCTTGTAATGAAAATAGACTAATGGAACAAATAAAATTACGGCTTTCCGAGGTAATACCAAGGAGAACGGGAGGTTTACAACCCTTCCCCAGAGATTTTTAACTTAACGCAGAACAAAATTAAATTTTAATTTTTTTCAAAACTTTTTAAAAATACGTATAATATTTTATTTTTCTTTAGGCTACGGTTTCCCTGCTTAAATAAAGTAAATGCTTGTAAGAAAAGCGAATAGCTTATGAAAACATACATAAGCTTGTTAACATTGTTACAATGGTAAAATCCCATCATATCTTTTGTATTGTGGGTACATGAAGGAAATTTTGGAACTGATTGTTTTTCAACATTTATCTTTAACACATGTAAAATAGAAAAAAAAAACTAGTATTGGAATTTTGCAGTAACGTATGTTCAGCTTCAACACTTCTGGAAAAACGCGGAAAGTTTTTTTTTTCTTTGGAGGAGGGCGGAACTTACTTCGGAGATCGTATTTTATGCGCAGGAACATTATTCTCTCAGTGTATTTCAAAGCAACAAAAGTGAAAACGTGTTGTGTGGCGATAATCTGATTGATTTATAAATGTGCTTGCTGGTATTTATAATTTTTTATCCATAATTTTCATCATCTATGAACTACTAGAATTTTGGGTAGATATACACTCGACTGTTTTTAAAACTATAGCTTATATCCATCCTTATACCTCCATTACATCTCTCAATTAAGGTAAATATATCCTGAACTATAAATAAATTAGGTGGCTATATTCCGTATACTCTTGTATACCCTCCATAGGTTTGGAGTATTAAGTTGAAATGCTTTCCCAGTACTAGTAAATCTAAGGCCTATTAAATACGGAAGCATTTTTCGGGAGATTTCTTGTAAGAAAAATCTTAACATTATTCTATTTTGTAGAGGATTCTGTTGAGTGATTGCAAACAACCGTATATCTTTAAGTGCACTGACCGATAGTGAAAGTTTAGAGATAAATTAGAATATAATTGATCAAAGTTAACCATTTATTTGGCACTGTTGCTCTCAAACAACATCGCATTCTATTGCGTTATCCGCACGAATTAAAACTTCCGTGATCATGTAATTGGCATTATTGCTTTCACACAATATTCATATACATGACTTGTGGGTCGCTTGTTTAGATATTTCTAATCTTCGTTAAAAGGGAACAGTGAAATTTAGTATTGTAGAAGCTGTATGTCGTACGTTCCAGGAAAGTTCCTTTTTTATTTTTTTATTTGTGGTTTGCTGCTCTCTAGGAAAATATTTCTACGAAACTACTGAGAGTATTATTATGATATTTAACCGTAATACTCCAATGTTGCTCAGTAGCTACAAATAAGAGTTTTTTTTTATGGCAATGTTGCTTTGAAATAAACAATCTGTATTTTGTAATCAAAGCACAAAAATACTTTAAAAATTAAGAAATTATGATCAGGAAGACATGCTATCCATACATGCATGGAAGACATGCTAACCATAAAAGCAAACTAAATATTTTGACGGTAATGCTATCAATGCTTGCCAATTGAAGGGTTAACTATTATCTGGAGGTGGAAACTAAACTGTTTCGAAATTTCAAAGTTTATTTACATTAATAAATGGCTGATAGATTATGAAATGAAAATATCCTTGTTTTGTTTTTTTCGCGTCTTATATGAAGGGAATTAGCAGTGGACTTGAATTGCGTAATATATTTGGGACGTCTGACTGGAAAAGTAAAGAAGTATGAGAACTGTAATAAACACATTAAAATTATGCTAAATTTAACTGGAGTGAGCACAGGGTCGCACCCACACGGAGAATCTACCAAGTTCGGATCCCCTCTCAAAGGTTCTTAACTCGAAATTTGCTTGTGCACTTTCATACTAAAATTCTAAGGGTTTTATGCAGAGTCGCTTTGACGTATGATTAGCGTCATCTAAAGACCTGACTACCGCTGGAAACATATGTTAGTCGAACTCTTTATTATGGCACTAATCATGCGTCAGAGAGACTCTGTATAAGGCTCTATGTAGCCTAAAGATTTGATGTTACATTTCATATGTACCCTTTCTAACTTAAAAGCTCTAATTCTATATTTTTTCATAGAATATAGATGGCAGAACTTAACAATTAGATACCATTTCTCGGCTGTAGAATTACATCGGATCAATCGTACATAGATGTAATCTCTTATGGCCCCCAAATTTTGGATTCATCCAACAAAATTTTCTGAGTGCGCGCCTGGTGAGTTGTATCAGATTTGGGGGTGTTTGAATATGCTGTGTGTCTCCGTTAGGAATCCGAAGACTCTAGTAGCTCTGGTGTTTTCCGTGGGTTGGCTGACTTCATGAAATATCATGTCATCCTGATTTGTATAGTGACTAGTGTATGTCTTTGATGTACTGGCCCCGAGTTCAATTTCAGGTGGGAGAGCATCAAACATGTTACAGTAATCTCCCTTTCAAGCTGTAATTATTACCTACACTCCAACAGAAAATATAAATACAAAATAAAATCATGGAGTGTCTTGAGACAACAATGCAAAAGTACATGGACAGTTCGTAATTAAAGGTGCCTCTGAAACTAACATAATAATTTGATACATTGCATGTTTCCTGTGCTTATACTGTTAACAGTTCACAAAACTGCATACATGGCAATTCAAATATACGAGATAGAAGACATTTGCAATCTAATGATGATTCCATTTAGTATATTGTGAAAATGATGGTGTGTCTGTAGAAAGAGAATGGCATAAAACAAAATTCGTGAAAATCATAGTAAATAATCCGACGTTGACTTCATAAACTGGAAGTTCTCTTTACCATATTAAAGAATATAAAAGCATTTAAAGGAGTGTCGTAGCTCAATATAGTTTCAGTGCATTATCTATAATACCAACAGAAAAAAATGAAAAAAATCTAAATATCAGAAGAGTTAATGCCAATTTGATTGCCCAGAAGAACATCAGAAGTGATTTCGTATACGAATGAAATGGAGTATTTGTATATGAACTGGTAGTTCTTATACACCGTGAGCATAAAGTCCTGCCCTGATTATAAAAAAATATTACGGAATACCTGTTGGACAGAATAATGTAAATTCTCGTCCATTAGATAGGTTAGTATTATAAGTTTTTAAGACCAATAGATGGCAGTAGTGCTACCCAAGAGTGACGCAGTAAGTTACTTGGCGCGCGCGGGTTAGTTGGCGAAATGGCATCGAAGCAGGAGAAAGCGCAATGTGTGCTGTGGTATCATGCTCTCCCCGCCACAGACATTACTCCACTGGACTTTTTTTTATGGGGCTATGTCAAGGACAGAGCCTATGCCACACTTGTTGCTGACTCGAGGAACTGAAGGCTAGGATACAAGCAGTTGTGGGTACTGTGACAGAAGACATGTTACAAAACACCTGGCGGGAACTGGAATACCGCTTAGACATTCTCCGAGCTACCAAGAGGGCACACGTTGAAGTTTTCTAACGTAAGTGATCTTCGAAAAAAAAATGTAATACTAACCTACTGTATATAACTGACCAGTATTTACATTATTATGTCAAACGGTTCTTCTGCAATAAATTTTTGTAATCAGGGCAAGACTTTATGCTTGGTACGGATAAGTTCTCCAATTCGTTTGATTGTTATCGAATTTGGCATTTTTAATATTTACAGTACAAATAAATTACTGCATACCATATTTAGCATTTTCAAAAGTCATTTAACGAATAATGAAATCGGACAAGTCCTTCCTTCGAAATAGTATTACGTCTCAATCAGTGGCGCCGGAACCCCCAAAATTTTCATTGGACGCTGGGCTCTTCCCCGAATGATCGATTCATACTTTAATTGATCTGCATTTGGGACTACTGTTAATAGTTTCAAAACTCAGCGCAAGACTGCGTTTACTTTAAAAAATAACCTACTATATATACTGCATAATCTATGCGTATATTGTTTGACATGCATATATGTATAGTCATTTGAAGTAAGTTAACTTGTTTATAATCCCTCATTTGAGTTAATTATAAGATTATTTAACCCCCTGACTGTTTTCTTCTCAATGGCGTCTCTGGTGTCCGTATATTTTTTTTCTGGTATTGTGCTGTTCACTGCGAATATAAATATACAAAGACTCCCTTTTGTCATTTCGTCAGCCAGCGTTTCGCCTCACTCCTGAACCAAAACACACTTTACGATTTGTTCTTTTAACAGGTGAGGGCAGCTTCATGCTGCTGTTCTCGCTACTCTACCAGCCGTAATTAATCTTTTAGCGGGCGTTAGTTGGGGTGCCTAACTTACGGATTGTGTACCTCAAGTATTTATGTGGTCCACTGTACATGCCCATATTACCATATAAGTTAATAGGACCTCACCAATGTAAATAAATTAGGTCAAAAATTTCCGAAATTGGAATGTTTGACAATATTTTACCCATGAAAGAGAACTAGATGTGCCCCCGAGATTTATAGAGGTATACATGGGTCCTAGGCTATCATACCAAATTTTTAGATTTGGCAATTCCCAAAATTCAAGAGGTGGTCCTATGTATCATTGTCAAAATTTAGAGAGTGAGCCGAGATACCTCTGCCAAAATATGGAGGGGGTGGTCCTAAGTACCCCTTGGTCTTTGATTCCGAGCCAAGGGCATCGACCTTTGACCTATGAAGCCACAAAAATGTTTGCTGACTTTACTCGATATAACGTGGACCTACTACTGAGATTCATTACCAGATCATATGCAATTGACTTTACATCATTTTCACTTGGTGGCGTTTATTGTGAATTTAATTTAAATGTAGCCACCTGCCATCTACAATAGATTACCAATAATGCACTGAAGCACCGCGTGGGAGTGAATGAGTTGATCTTGAGTTTAACGTTCAGTTCAGCAACGAGGCTACAAGAGACAGGACTTACTGATTAACATGGATTCCGAACCATATGAACTACTGTCGGGAATCGAACCCAGGTCTCCCAAGATAAGGCGCGTACGCTAGACGCTTAGCCACGAAGAAGCTCTGCACGAGTCATGTACCAGTCTTGATAAACTTGTGACATTTTACAATATCAGTACATTTATTTACAGTAGTTTGATTACTTTTCCTTCTTATATAGACAATAAACTTTTTTCGAAGTATAACATACAAGTTATAAATACAAGAAACCGGAATGTTGTACTCATACCATCACATCTTTAGTATGAAATCTTTCTATCTCCACATACAGATCGTGGGTCACTATAAGTAATGCATTTGGGGAACCATTGCTTTTACCTCACTTTTAATCTTAGTTTCTTGTTTCATTTGCATCTGAAATGTGGTTATTGTACTGTGTCTATTATCCTGTATCGATGTGTGCAACAAAGTGCGACATCTTCGTTTCATTTGAAAATAAACTGTCTTTGGTTAGAAAACATTAGGATTTATGGTGTCAGTGTATCATTGGAAGTGCGTCGGGACCGGAATACAACAAATTATGGATGCGTTAAAATATTAAATAATACTTTTGATAAAGTGGATAGTTTCAAATATCTAGGATCAATATTAACAGAGGAAAATCATATTCACGAAGAAATTAAATGTCGTCTAAAAGCAGGGAATTCGTGTTACTATTCGGTTCAAAATCTCTTGTCGTCGCGAATTCTGTCGAGGAATTTGAAGCTTAAAATATACAAAACGATAGGCCTAATTATGCCTGTTATTCTGTATGGCTGCGAAACATGGTCGCTTACTGTGAGGGAAGAACATAGACTGAAAGTATTTGAGAACAAGATCCTGAGACGAATATTCGGAGCCAAGAGGAACGGGAATGGGAAATGGCGGAAACTTCATAATGAGGAACTACATAAGTTATATGGTTTACCCAACATTGTTAGGGTCGTCAAGTCTAGAAGGCTTAGGTGGGCGGGTCATGTAGCTAGAATGGAAGAAAGTAGAAACGCTTTCAAAGTCTTGACTGGAAGACCAATCGGAAAACGACCATTAGGAAGACCTAGGCGTAGATGGGAGGACAATATTCAGATGGATCTCGCAGAGATTGGAATGCAAAGTAGAAACTGGATCCAATTGGCTAAGGATAGAAGTCAGTGGAGAGCTTTTGTGAACGCGGCATTGAACCTCCGGGTTCCATAGGCCATAGAGAGAGAGAGAGTGTGTGTGTGTGTGTGTGTATCATTGGAACCAGTGGCGACACTAGGTTTACTTTGGTGCGGGGCAAAGATAAGTAAAGAGATATATTTTGGAGAACAACTAGTTTTGCATACCGCAACATACGCAGTTATATTACTTTTTATACTTTAAATTCCACAAGTTTGTGTAACAGATGTTGTTACCGGGGGTACTAACTTCTTTATCCCCTCTAGCATTGACATTGATTAAGCTATTTACTAAGTGAATGATCAACTTCCTTCTACTAAAACGACTTGAAATAGTAGGGCAAGTGTCTATATTACTCCATATTTTGTGATATTTAACGTTTATAATTAATTGGGGAGTGTTTGTGGACCTGTTCACTTGAAACAGCGTAAGTTAGCTACTCTAGAAGAGAAAGTAAGGACACAAGACTAAAATAACGAAAGTTAGAAGCAGAAGAAGCTGAAATGTTTAACAAGTTGTTTCGAAGTTTCTTCAAAATATTCGAAGTAAGTTCCCTAAATAGATCGATACGACCAATATCTGTTGTATCTCAGCCTGTAACGTTGAAGGATTAGGATTGGTATTTAGATTTCTGGTCTTTCGGCATCTAAGATCATTTAGCCCGTCACGTTTTGAGGGATGATGTTCCTCGGCGAGCATACTATCCGGGGAAAGGGAAGGAAGGAAGCTGCCTGGGACCTCTAATTTAGGCACCACCCCGGCATTTGCCTAGTATGAATGAGGAAAACCCAGGAAAACCTCATTCAGGGTTGCTGGCCTGAAAAGCGTTTTACATTTTTTTCGACCGAATGGCCCCACCAGGAATCAAACCTGAGACCGCTCGCACCAAGGCAAGAGCGTTAGCGAGTACGCTAAGCGACTATTTCAATGTTGAAATTATAATGTTAAATAAACTTCAAATGTGTCACAGTATTGGGAGGTAAAGTTAATCGTGAGTGATCATGCAAAATCTCTAAAGGAGAACCATCCAGAAGGTACACTGAAATAGGCAGTGGGGTTAACTCAAATATCACCAAAATATATCATACCTGACAACAGTATGCCATTTTGCACAGTGAATGTATAAGTGTATCAAGAAAATACAATCCGAGGGGAGATACTTGAACAGAGACCAGTATCTTTGTGGTGACGTCATCAAAATGGAAGCCATATCGAGAGACATAGCTCCGTTTGAATGCTAATAACTTTCTTAATAAACATGATATTCTGGTGTTCAAAAACACCATTTCACGTATATTGAATTAAGTTACAAAAAAGTTAGTAACTTTTCTTGTAATATGAGTGGGTAAGAAATTGTACAGAAGAGTTTTAGAAGCGAGTGACGACCATTTAAGAAAAACAATGTCTTAACAATCAAAATCCGAAATGGAACCAAAATAGCTTCTGTATTTTTTTATTTTAATTTCTTTTAAAAATAAATACAAATATTTACGTGCAATATATTATGGATTAGGTTTTCGGATTCATTTGTAAACTTCGAGTTGCAGTTGGATTTCCCATACTGCCTCAATCCACCGTAAAACACCAGTTAATGGACAAATCTGAGGAGAAATAAAACGTACTGCATATTGGATTGTGTGAAGTACCATTTTCCATATTTTCGAGATCCAGAATTTGATTGCTGTTAGTCATTTTTTTTTATTCTGATACAGGGATTGCTCAAAAACTAAATATGTACCAAAAGTATGACAGAATGTATAAAACTAATTGCAATTAAAATCAATAATAGCATAGATTTCTTTTGGGAATAAACTGAATGCAACATTGATGTTACACATTGTTATCCGCTGACCTCTCATCCTTTATACAGTGTCGGATTCACTCCAGTCCAAATTTCAACATGCGGCCTTAAGTTACGAGCAGGACATTGTAATTTTATCATATGCTTATGTGAAAGACCTTAAATAAAGCTGCATATAGGTCAAGTAACATTTATGTGTGCTTGTCAGACGAACGATTAAGGAGTTATTGTGGGAGCAATTTGAAAGGAAGAGGAAATCACCAAACTATCTTCTACAATTATACTTTTATTTCTACATCAGTTGCCACACTTGGTACAGTTGTATGAAATCCAGCATTTTTTGTCATTCATCGGCCCGTTGGTACCACGATGGTATTTCTAACCGCTTTTGTGAAAACTTTGGCACATTTCTACCCAGTTCAGCACCATATCACAAATACTTGTCACATTTTCAAAAGTGTCCGTAAGACTTTTTCTACATATTACCTTACTCATACCGTGTGTTGGACTCTTAAAAGTGGTGTTGCATATCTGTTACTGACATGCTTGGTAACTAAATACAAAATACTTGAAATAGTGTTTTTGAACACCACAATATCATGTTTAGTAAGAAAGTTATGATCATTCAAACGGAGCTATGTCTCTCGATATGACTTTCATTTCGATAACGTCATCACAAAGATACTAATCTCTGATCAAGTATCCCCCGGCGGATTGTTCTTTCTTGATAGCTTTATATAATCACTGTGCAAAATGGTATACTGGTGTCAAGTATGATATTGTGACTTGCACCGCATAACGGTAGGAACTTGATGCGGAAAATGCGTAATTCGAACTATACCAGGATACAAATGATGCTAGATGGGCTCATTAGCACCGCATGAAGTAGATGAGAAAGAAACAGTGTGGTAGAAATTTTATCTTGAAATTTCCCTTTTTTTTGGGGAGAAAAAAGAACAAGCGTGGTATCAAGTGTTGAGTATTATGAAGATGACCAGTGTGTGCTTAAGTAAGTCTATAATTAATGTCTGAACGATTGTACAATGTTGCAACGATTGTACACCAAAAAGATAATAACACGAAAAAATACATTGAGGTAGTTGCCAGCTTACCGGGCTACTTGTTTACTAGTAATACCACACTTACAAAGATAAAGGCTTTCTTGATATGGACTGATTGATGGCAGGGGGATGGAGTGTTCTAGAACTTTGCATCTTTTAGTTTCGTGTTATAGAGCCATGTATAACACTGGTACAAAATAATGTATTCAGCTCTTTTTGTTTTAATTTGGTACTATTTTTCAGCCCACTCCAAGGGCTGTGGCAACACTGCTCTTCATTGACCCTCACAGCTACAGCGCGAAGTACCTTTTGTTGCCCAAGGAATGAATTTATGAAGGGAAAGAAAGCCTTTTGTGAAATATGTATGTTTTTTTTATGATACTAAAAGAAAGAATATTAAGGCGGCAGATTACTAAATATTTTTGAAAAACTAATAATTTTTCTTTTGCCCATTTTTCGTAAGTGGAAAGAGGTAATAAAATGTAACTTACTACAATAATAGATAATGTTATTCTACATCTGAAAATACGAATCGGAAGAATTTTCAGTGTTGCCATCCATAGAAATTACAGTGTGACCAGAATTTGAATTACTCAAAAATCTAGGTAAAGGCAGCGACTAGAAAAATGAACTCAACGGTAATTGATGACTTATCATGCTGTCTACCTTTCTTGTTTACTACTTTTTAAATAACATTTCTATTTATTTTATAAAACTTACATAAATTATCACAAAATAAATAAGTTATTACAAAATAAATAGAAACATTTTTTAAAAACAAGAAAGGTAGACAGCATGATAAGTCATGAATTACCGCTGAGTTCATTTTTCTAGTCGCTGCCTTTATCTAGATTTTTGAGTAATTCAAATTCTGGTCACACTGTAATTTCTATGGATGGCAACACTGAAAATTCTTCCGATTCATATTTTCGGATGTAGAATAACATTGTCTATTATTGTAGTAAGTTACATTTTATTACCTCTTTCCACTTACGAAAAACGGGCAAAAGAAAAATTATTAGTTTTTCAAAAATATTTAGTAGTCTACCCCCTTAATAAAAGTTTGGAGCAATAATTACAGCGTTGCCAAATGTCGTAGTTTCACTCTGAAACAACTAGGCAATATCTGCTATTACATTTTTACTATTCTAAAGTAAACACATTGCTAAATATTTGGTGATACTAATAGAAAAGCAGTAATATCATAATAATTTGAATATTGGTGCAACATACAGTGTTGCCAAATGTAGTATTTCATCTTGCTACCACCTGTCCATATACAGCATTGCCCCTTCTTATGATGATGCTGATAAAAGTTGTTCTTACGATGGTGTTTGTTATACAGAGTACAATATTAGAGGTATTACAGGTTGTTCACATTCGATTAGGCTTCTTGGCAGTGCTTCAGAATGCACATCCACGAGATGTTTCTCTACGACACTTTCGCTCTTATTTCCGGGAATTTGTTGATATTAGTGTTCCAAACATAACACAAATACGGCAAGTCGGAACTGCTTCAAAGAGAGTAGCTTCTCACACTGTTTTCTATGCATCAGAAATGCATTACAACAGTGACATCAAGGAGGTGGCACAAAATTTCCACCTCCCTCCAAGACCTTCACCTCCGTCAGAAGTGACATCAGATTTCCTTACACTATAGGGTCTATACAGCTTCCGTCCCCGGGGAATATTATTTTCAATAAGAAAAACAAATAAATAGTTGATGAAAATGTATGAATTCTAATAAAATGGTAAAACCTACGGGAAACAATGTGTGCTATAATATGCCATCGTTGCCCAGTGATACTGAAAGGTGGCTTCTTTCTGAAACAGTGGACTGCATGGAGAATAAAGTTAAATATGTGATTTCATGCTTAAACAACTGGGACGGAAAGTGTTAAGCCAGATTTTAAGCATTGATAACGATTGCACCTCTCTTTAATGTGCATGAAATTACGTGTTCTAGTTTGTCCATAGTAATCTCGACGTTAACTGACCAAAAGGACTCGTAAATATCTCCGACATTTTTTTCATCCTAATCATACGAATTCAGACCGGAATTTATTTTGTAGACAATTAGCTCACAAAGATTGCAGGAGAAGAATTTCTACAAGTGGTGAAGCAGAACATCACTTGTTAGTGGAATATTTTCAATTAGTCTGGTCTGCTGTGTGCAAGAAACCCTCTTAACATAATTAGCACACGAATGAAAAAAAAGAAAACATTGCCATTTTCTATATTGAAATTATAAATTAGGTATTATAATCTTGTGTACGCTGCTTCTGGCTCTTGTAGCAAATTCAGTAATTAAAGTCATTACAAAGCTGTTTGGTAAATTCATAATCGCTATTGCAGAATTTTAACTGTACGTATGTGGTGCTACTAAAATTTTCTTCTGAAAAATAAAATGATGATTATCAAATCATTAGGAATCTTTAAAAAAAATTACACTTAATCTACACGTAAAAGATTTTTTTTTCATTCTATGTAAGTATGTAAATAAATAACCGAAAAGAAGTACTATCTTCCTGTTGACGGTGAGTGCTTGTATTCAAAGATAAGGGTGTGAAAAGAAGTTCGTATTATGAACAATATTTTTTTCAATGTGTAATATATTACCAGTCACGTCCAGAATATAAGGGTACTAGATTTTTATACATTCCAAATAATTATTTAAAACAAAATTTTACGTGGTTGTATCAGTACATATATGAACTATTTTTCCAGAGTCGCCATCCCTCTCTATGCACTTAGTGAGGAGAGAGATTAATTTTATATGCCTTGGTCAAACAAGTCTGTCGACATCTTTTTTGCCCAATTCTTCATCTCCACCTTCACTTCCTCGTCAATTGAATTTCTTTTCCCTCCCATGTGCATCTTCAGGTAGGAGAAGATATGATAGTCTGAATTCGCCAGGTCAGGTGAAAACGCATATCAATCAAAATCAATGGTCTTCCAGCGTTTTACTCATATTGCACATAACTACGATCGTCTTTAAATTTACGATATCACTTAAACACAATCGTACGATTCATAATTCCTTCGCCATAAACTGATGTAATATCGTTAAAAACTTCAGACGAAGATTTTTCCTTCACAACAAGATAACGGATAACGCTACGAATCTCGCACCTGGCAACAGATTTTATCGACGTCTTTCACGGGAAACGTTACTGTGGCCACAGTTTTGGACGTACTGACGTGTGATTAAGCTCGCTTAAAAAGAGTAAGAACTAAGCTACACGCCAGTGTCACCAACATAACAATAACAAATTCCCTCTGCTCGCAAGGTCTGTAGTACACTTACTTTGTGAACGTGCTTCGTATAATATAATAAAATATATATTAAACTATCTTAAAAATAAGGACAAATTACACATTAATTTGTAAAGTAACTGTATTGTCATAGTTCAATATTACACATATAGAAATTATTTTATCTTTTGAAAAAGATTTTCAAGGAATAGGAATTCTGAACGATTTCTAATATGTCATTCTATCTTGTCATATACTATTTGTTGGAAACTTGTCATTTTTTGATTAATCATACTTCAAATATGTGCAAATAAATAGAACAATTTAAAAATAATGACCTGAAATCTAAGAGTCTTAAGCATTTATTGGGTACAAAAAAAATATATTTTGTTAGTGTTAAATTATAGTCTACGTTGGAAACAAAAACAGATGGTAAAACTCACAAATTATTTCAATTCAATTGCGATACTGCCACCAATTTACTAGAACACACAGTAACCATCACATTACATATACAAAGGGTAAATTTATTAAGATTAAAGCTCTGTAGTTCTCTCTTGTATATTCCCATATAGAGAAAAGTTACAGAAAATAAGCGTGCGTGGATGTAACGTAGAACTGAGAAATAAACACTGGTATACAATAGGAAACCAAATATAGTGAAGTAAATTTTTGGGGTACCGTCTGTGAAAACTGTTTGAGTGTATTACAACCATAGTGTTTCAACAGTAATTAACAGTCATATTTTCTGGTAATTACCTAGCGTCTCGGACTGACAAAAGGATTTTTTTCGCTTCTTGGAAGATTTTTACCACTTTAAACATTTTGGAAGGACAGACAAAAGGCTTAACCTTTCTGAAGTCATTGAAGACGACGACTTTTGCTTCACATACTGAACGTCGCATCTTCCACTAGAGAAAAACATCAAGATCTGTCAGCGACGGATATGGGACCACCACGAAAATTTCGGCGAGAAACAAATCGTCCTCAAAACCGAAATACGTCTGCTTCTTCTCAAAATTCCGATATTTGACCTCCTACACGTTGGGAACGCTCATAATCACCTGCACGTCTTACCTATATCGAGGCGTTACCAGGTCCGCCGTAGGCTACATCTGGCTCATCAACCTTCCCTACACTGTAAGCGTCGGTGGACCACCGATGGGCAACAATCGACCTTTCACCAAACATTGGAGGCCCCGCTGCGTCGATCCGCGGTGGCATCACTTCCATTTCGAAAATTATACCACTAATGAACCAATTATACCAATTATAACGCCAATTAACCACAAAATTACTCCTCTAGAATATGTTTAGTCGCCTATATGCGTGACTTGTTTACGTTAAGGTGAGTCTAAAAACACTATAAAAGGTACCCTGGGGGAAGGAGAACCACTAACCTTATGATTACTAGCTGCACGTTCTTCCGAATTTTCCACGGGGGGATGAAGAAAATCTCGTTTCTAGAGGTATACATTTTTATGTCCTTTTATTTGGCCAAACAAAGTGTTCCATTATCCATGTGTATTCGATGATAAAGTGTCGTTTAGGATCAGATAAAATGCGCGCCATATAACTATATAACAAA
The DNA here is from genome assembly GCF_964235325.1 of Thermobia domestica. Classification (NCBI taxonomy): domain Eukaryota; kingdom Metazoa; phylum Arthropoda; class Insecta; order Zygentoma; family Lepismatidae; genus Thermobia; species Thermobia domestica. Next base: position 118,577,501 of record NC_137460.1, on the reverse strand, counting down.
ACGATGCTCTTCTACTTACTTTATTTCATAGTTTTCTCAGTACCCATCGGAATGATCGGCGACAATCGCCATCTAAATTCATACAATTATACACACTCATCTCAAATTTTTTCACTTCATAATGTAGAGACAGTGGTTACATTTGATCCACAGAGCTCACATTAGGAACAATTAGTCAAGAAAAAGTAATAAATAATAATAACTACATGCACATGACTGGCGATAGTTCGTGTTGGTGCCTTCGCGATTCTCCGCAGCGAATCGAAGAAACGCGAACCAAAATGAACTGCTACGCGGTGATAACTTCAACACCCTGCTTCTAGATATCTGTTTCGACTCGGCAAAACCCTGCCACCAGTGGCACACTAGCGACAATCCTTCGACGTTTCGCTTTATCGACGATCGACATTTACCGACAAGTGGACCAATAGGTGTTGGCGAAGTTTATTGCATGGGGTCTACTTCAACAGTCGACACATCCATTGTAACTGATATAGATGGAATGTCTTCAAACTCGTGACTAATTTCCATCCTCTTTACACAGTTAGAACCTAACTTACATAACATAAAATCTTTCTATTTTAAGCTGGTACGATATTGCACACGCCTGGATTACATCAACTTACGAAAACTCAGTTCGGCATCATTCTTATAATTAAAAAAACTAATAAGCGGGTGATTGATGGATCAGTGGTAGAGATTTATCTATGGTATTCTAACCCAGCTTATGTGGGTTTTCGATGCCTGATATTGTGTTTGCAAATTTTCCCGAGGTTCTCTTGGTTCCCTTTCTTCTATTTCCCATCATCACTCATTAATGGATTTAGTTTACCAAAACTCTATAGCCCTATATTCATTCTGTCCGTCAGTCCATCAAGGAATCAGTTTCAAAAACTAATTGATGGATTATCGTCAATTTTGGCCACGAGTCATAGTCAATAATTAAGAATCGGGTTCCCTGATGAATGTAATATTCAAACCGGAAACGGTACAAAACAACCATTTCCGGTTTTAACGTTAATCACTGTGCAGTAAATAGGTATTAGATAGCGAGAAGCGGTTTCCTGTAATCGACATACAGATGGTGATCAGAAAAATGGAAACACCTGAACGAAATTGCAAATTACCAGATTAATATGGTGTCGGGGCACGTTTCGCCTTCAGAACAGCCTTGATGCGACGTGAGATGGAGGCATAGAGGTCGTGTATGGTAGCAAGTGGAATTTTACACTATTCCTCGTGTAGGGCATCGGCCAGTTCTGTGAGAGAGGATGGAGGTGGAAATCGTCGCCGGAGTCGTGTTTCCAAGACGGACCACAGATGTTCAATTATGTTGAGATCTGGGGATTGGGCGGGCCAGGGGAGGTGTTGAACTTCATCCCGATGTTCCACAAACCACGCTGCAACAACGCCAGCTTGTGAATGGGTGCATTATCATCCTGGAAGATGGCGTCATTGCCATCCGGACAATAGGATGCAAGTGGTCTCCTAAAATTGCCACATAATCGTTGGCAGTGATTCGTCCGCTAAGTGTGACCGGGAAAACCATGATATTGCGGCCCACAGCATCACCGAGCCGCCGCCATGTTTCACAGTTGGGCGGAGACACTGCAGATCATAAGCATCTCTGGGCGTTCTCCACACATAAACACGGCCCGTGGTTGGGAATAAGGTGAAGGATGACTCATCCGACCATATCACACGTTTCCAGTCCTCAACAGTCCAAGTTGCATGCCACGGCACGGCACCATTTGCGGCGTGCGAAAGCATTATGGTCCCTGAAGAGCGGTTTGGCCCGTGCAATTCGAATCCGTAAGTTCATGTCATGTAATTCGCGGCGGACTGTGATTGTCGGAACAGGGTGGGGGAGGTGCTGATTGAGTTCCTCCGTCACTTGCTCCGCAGTGGCACGACGGTTCTGCGTGACAATGCACTTTAATACCCGGCGTGACCTGTCACTCATGATTTTCTTCCGCCCACTGTTCTGCTTCCCCGATGTGGTTTTCCCGTGTGTTGTGTAGGCCGTAATCTCCGTCGACACTGTCCCACGCGATACAACTAACACAGTAGCCACTGCCGTCACACTCACTCCACATAACCGCACACCAACAATTTGCCCTCTTTGAAACTGTGAGAAGTCTCCCATTTTACATTACCTCCGTCTGCTGCAGCCATTGGACACTGTTGTTCCACTGCCCCTGACGTAGTATGGAGACCGACCTAACACGCCACCACCAGCGGTCCGGCGCTGCGGGCGCCACGACACCACTGCCAACCCATACATCTGGCGTGTTGCCAACTACAGGTGTTTCCATTTTTCTGATCACCATCTGTACGTAAATAGGCCTAATATTCATGTAGACAGAATGGTATCCAATTTGTGCATCTGCTGATAATAGTGAGGTTAGGTGTTGAGGGAGCATTTTCCGCTTTACAAAATGTATGCTTGGTAAAGAATGTAGAAATTTAGCTGGATCAGATGGGAAACAAATGAGAAAGTGTTAGAAATAGTAGGAAAAAAGAACAATTTTAGGTGTAATAGAAACGAGGAGGAGAAACTGGTTGGAACATTACCTTGAAAAAAGAAACCGTGTCATGAAGAAACTGCGTCATGCTAGTACATATGGTGGCAGGAGAAACAGGGAGGGACGAAAGAATTTACAGTTCATGGATATTATCAAAACACGAATCAAGTAGTATAGGTTTCATTACTTGACCTGTTATGAGTCCTGTAGTGTAGGTTTGATGAGCATGCATTGTTTAAGTCTAGCTGTGACTTATTATATCTACTGATATATACTCAATTTTGACAACACCGATGTGAAGGTTGACAGGTCATATAACTTCAAACATGTACAGGAGATATCGCGTCCCCTACAATATTTAGGTTTCCTAGCCTTTCTGAATATGTTTGAAAAATGTATCGCTTTCGTTGCTCGTAAGTAGCAGCAATGAAAAGCAGATGTAAGTAATCGATATCTTTGGTTCTTGGTCAATTCATTCATCGTTTGCGTTTTCTCTAGTTTCTCAAAATGCCTACTACAATCGAATGATCAACGCCTAGTTTCTTTGCAACTTCTCGTGATGTTTTCGGTAGAGCTGCTTGGGGAATTAGTTTCAATTCGTAGTGTCCAACAACCGAACGACGTTAGTGATCCTTATCCTCCTTATCCTCCAAGAGTAAGTCACCACTACAGAATTTTTAGAACCAACCTTCTATTGTATGTTCACTTACATTACCGTAATTTATATCTCACTTTCATTATTGATTCAATTTGTTTTTGGTCCTCTGGGACCGAATTTAAAGTTACGCTGCATTAGAGTTTCGAAAATTATATAATATTTTGGCTTAATCAGACATGAATATAATGAATACACAAATATATTTCCTATGACATATATTTCTGCAATCTGCTGAACATAAGCTTTCACAAGATATTAACAAGGAATTTAACAATATATTTTATTAGGGATTAGATTTCAGAGCTGTCGGCATCTATGGTCATTTAGCCCGTGACGTCTCTCGGCGAGCACACTATCCGTGGAAAGGTAAGGAAGGAAGCGGCGTGGGACCTGTATGTTAGGTACTACCCCGGTATTTCCCTAATGTGAATGAGGGGAACTCAGGAAAAACCTCACTCAATATGGTTGGCCTAAAAAAGCCCTTACACTTTTTCTACGGAGTGTCCCCACCGGGAATCAACCCGGGACCGCTCGCACCAATGACGAGAGTGTTAGCGACTACGCCACACGAGGCCAAAGCATATTTTATTATCATTGATATGTGCCAAAATAAAAGTTTCCGAATTCCTACATTAATTTTGTGGAAACCAAGCGTATAGGACACGGGGATATCCTACAGTCCATCAGAATATTGTATCCAGATAGCTTCAAAGTAAATTGCTACTAAATTTTGCACATATAATGTTCGGTTCAGGAACGAGCCGCCACTAGTCCTATTAATAAATTATTCCACAAAGACTACTGTTTGCGTTATTTCCAAAAGTCAAGTACACTAGACTCTGTACTATCCGGCCTAGTTAAAAGACAGAAAAAGAAAGAAAGACAGAAAACTCCGTAATAAAATGAGAAATGTTTTGTTAAAACTTGTAATGCTTTCATAAAAACGCGACTGTGCCAAGAGGAAACAGTCATCGATCAAGAACATTTTCAAAAACTAGAAACTGTAGTATTTTGACTCTTTTAGGCCTACTTAATTTTGATCGCGAGGCGGTAAGGTTGATCCGTACTACTTACGGTGGTACGTCAGTGCAAAAGTTGAGAAATACTGATTTACATTTTTTCATGTTTCCTGCAACTAAATTAGATATTATTAAATTTATTCTGCCCTTTTATTCTTTATGATTTCCTTTTCGTGTCTTATCGTTTAAACGTATGTTACAATATTAACAAATATTTATAAATTAATTGTGTGTACTAAGTATTCATGTAAAATTAACAAGACGGAATGTGATGTAAAAAGTGTGTTTTTTTTAGTGGTATGTGTGGAGCAACAACATAGTACTCCAATCTACCCGTCATTTTTGTTATCATTGTGCAAACTTAGGCCGGATAGTTTGTAGTCTGCTGTATTTACGACACACGAGATGAGAAATTTTCTAAGGGAGACGAAAAAGGTTTGCCTAGAATCGATTCCAGACTAGAGAGAACCGTTTGGGAATCGAGGTGCTACTTTTATACATACATACATACACACATATATATATATATATATATATATATATATATATATATAAAGAAGACGAGACAATAAAACTTTTTTCTTGTCTCGTCTCGTTTCGTGGGTAACACTAGTATACGCAGATTAAGAAAGTAATTGGCATCCCTCTTTTGCTACCGTCCCGTCAAATCTTCAAAAATTCCTTTCCTAATATTACCTACTGTATGTCTTGTCCAAATTTCAAGTTTCTAGCTTAAGCTGTTTGGCCTGAACGTTGATCAGTCAGTCAGACACTTATTCAGTAAGGATTTTTTTTTTTCAAAAATAGAGATATATGAATACAGGCCGCTACTAAGTGGGAAGAAACGTGCCCTGGGGATGTGGTTGGAAGAGCGCCTAAAAGGGTAATAGATAGATAGACGTACATATAAATTACCGGGCGCCGAATTTCATGTTTGCCCCGGGTGACATAAACTTTCTATGAATAAGAAAATGTAATGTCCATGAAGTTGACAAGCCACTTACCTCAGACCCCAATTTCGACTTTACACGTCACTAGTGCTACGTTAGTGTCAATAGTGATGCAAATCGTTAGTACTCCACAGATAACTTGTATCTTTTAAATGATGAGTATGGGTCTTGTAACTGCATGCCAATAGTAAAATAGGCCCACGTATAAGAATAATCTCAAAAATGACGTTAATCGTTAGAACAATGTATGTGCTCATTATTGCCATTAATATTAACGTTAATACCGCCATCGTACAGCTCTTGGCGTAATAATATGAATTTAACAACTTTATACACTGTGTTCACCTTATTAAAATTAGGCAAAGAACATGATAACACAACACTTTTTGTTAGAGTCTCAATGCGTCTCTCAATTCTACTGAACATAATGCGCAACGTGGATGTGCTGCCTGACGTGCCCAAGTTAGTTACTTTGTTGCAACTATTGTTTATCTGTTGTTTATTGCTAGTCTGCAAAGTATTTATTACATTAATATGCCATTGTCCTTGATAGTCATTACGTATTTACAAGTAGTGTGTCCATTACTGTTAGAAGATATCAAAAAACAATAGATAAAACCTGCTACTTAGCAGTTCATATTTTTATTTTACAGTACATAAACTAATAATAATAATATTCCAGCATAAAAGTTATCAATTGCATCACATTGGCAACAAGCGAAGCATATTTTAAACTTCATAAAAATTCGTTTCTCACGGTTTCCTCGGAAACTACGCATGATAACTTATCTTCATTATGCCATTTTGTTTATCTCGGTGTGATATATGTCTTATCTCTGGACAATATCACACTAAAACAAAAAAAATAAATGTTAGGAATACATCGTACTTTTGGGCTACATCTCATTAACCAATGCGAAGATTGAGTAGTGTGTACTTCAGGATGTAAGTTTCAGCTTAACTTCCATCATATATTCTTAGGGTTACAAAAAGGAAATTTCTTTCTTTGCATTAGAACAAAATTCTTAGGATTACAGAAAGGAAAAATATTTTTCCAAATTCCGGAATTTTTTCCGAATTCTACATTTTTTCCGAAATCGGAATTTTTCCGAAATCCAGATTTTTCCGAATTCCGAAATTTCTCGTATTTTACTTTCCGGATTCCGGAAAGTAAAAATTCCGGAATTGGCCATCCATAATATGACAGCAATTTAAACTTGCTGCAAGGTTGCGGTCAATTGGCTTACCAGAAGCTCTACTATGCAAGCGAATATGCTTGCAAGCTTGAGGCAAGCTAGTTAGTTACATCAGGGCAAGGCTTGCGGCAAGCTTGTCTTCAGAAGTGAAGCAGAAGTCAAATTATCTCAAACGCAAGTCAAGTGTAAGCGTCATTCAGCAATGGAAAATCTTATTAAGGGTATTGCAACCGAAAGACACGCCAAACAAGCCATATTAAAGCTTGCTGGAAGAGAATTTAGATTAAACATAAAACAGTAAGAAATCAGTACATATCTGACTAAATCAATGCTACAATCCTTGAACACATCAAAAACATATATGGCACATAAATGTTCCCTCATCTTTCCAGTTACTGAAGTAAATAAACAGCTGTGAAAACATCCACGACTCCGAACTGCTTCTACAAAAAATCAAAAGAATCATAACTTCTTTATCGTAATAAGCAACGCAATGTTGGTTTTTCCCAATAGCGGCGAGTACTTGAAGTTGTTACCTTTTGACATAAAAATGCAGAAAAATGTTTATACTTTAAACACAGCACTCAGATTAAGTTTATACTGTAAATTAAACTTTAAGTTCATATTAAAATATCTGATACAGTTCTGTATTCTTTCGCAAAAGAGTTAGGCTCAAATCTGCTGTCATCTATGTTCACATTTATGCTTTATAAATAAACACCACAATTCGTTATGCCTCATGGTTACTGAAATATGAGGAAATACAGAGCGACATTATAGGTACGTGGGACTAGAGTACTAGACGGCAGAATTAAAAAAAATAATAATAAATTTCGTCTTTTATTCAAGGTGAATGCTAGAAAGACGCTAACAACGCGAACACTACCATGTCGCCAAAAGTTAAGAGGTCAGCGTCACGTGGTTTTTGAGAACACGCTGGCTCTTTGCTTCAATTAAAAGAAAAGCGTCTCGCAAGTGAAGCTTCGGTTGCCCGCACTACAGTTTGCGCTAAGCAAAAATAAGCTTTTGTGTATAGACAAAAGCGAAATAAAATCATATAAAAGCGACAGGCAAGCAAGCATTTTATAGGGTATATATATATATATACCCCTATATACAGTGTCTGCAAATGACAGCGAATTTTACTAGACTACACTGATATTGACCTGCAAAATCGCGGCGCGCTATCGACAATCACTATGTGCGTATCAATGACCAGTGCAGCGCTTCCATAACCAATAACATGATTAAGCATACCGGGAACAAAGCTACTTGGAAAGGGGATGCTCTTGATGGTACCGACAATGTTATTTTGGCTACTCAAGATTCGAGTTGTTCAACTATCAACTCTAGAAATGCGCTATTCATTTAATGTATTTATTGTCTTTAAATGTGTGCTTAACTGATCACTCACTTGATTAAATACATAGCCTATAAGGAATCTTTATTTATACCTAAACTTTCTTTTCTATATGTTATTATATCAATATCTATCTACTTTCATAATGGTGTATAATTACTGCTACTTGCAGCTAAAATTGATTTAGTAACCATTGATTGGTATTATCATTAATCGATATGTTAGTTGGTATTTGCCTTGCACAATCCGATTCGGAAAAATAATTCCGGAATGTATCTGGATATTTTACTTTCGGAACTTCAAAAGAAATCCGAAATTCGAAAAAATCAGGATTTTTTCAATTTCGGAATATTCCGATTTCCAGAATTTTTTCTGAATTCCGGATTTTTTTCCGAAATCCGGAATTTTCTAAATTCATAGATTTTTCGGAATCCGGATTTTCGCGAAGTCTGGAATTTTGCTATATTCCGGAATTTTCGGAAAGTAAAAATTCCGGAATTGGTCATCCCTACTCTTTACCATATAGAAATGATGAAACGTAAACATCCGTTGAAATCTTGACTTTTTTTTTTTTTGTGGTCTTTCTCGACTCTGCTTTCGTATCTTCACGCGACCGGAAAACAAGGAAAATAAAATAAAATAAAATATTATTTACTTAATGATCATGAATGTTGAAATAATCATTCTTTGTTCGTTTATGAGTTAGGCACTATCCAACACGTCCTAATTTACCTTGTAGGACCAGTAACAAAGAAAAATGTTATATAGATAGATATGAAATGAATTACAAAGTGTATGTGTGTTTATAGAAAGAATACGTAAGTAACGTGTGTTTTAATATTCTCTTTGTTTATTATTGTCAGAACATTCGTGTCTATTACTTGATTTCGTGACATGCATAAACCATCTGTATATATGTGTGTAGACTACTTCCTTTATATAATTAGTCTCCTGTGATAAGTGAGAAAAAAATCTTCAGGGAATATAAATCACACGAAAATGATTTTTAAAGCATTCTTGCTAATGATGTGTTCTATTTTCTCCATATACAATATAATCATTCCTTTATAGTCGATATGTAACTCTAGTTACCGTAATTACGGAAAAGGAGCTATGATGTACTGCAAGACGTTCATTTTTGAAAATGGAGCTATCATAGTAACACGAAAAACCTTATACTAAATAATGAATAGAGTCCGTTTCAAAATTACTTTCAGGCATTAAATGAAAAGTAAAGTAAGTAATTTTTCTTTATGAAATTACTTTTCAACGAAAAGTGAAAATAATTTTTGCGTGTGTGTGTGAAAGAGAGAGAGAGAGAGAGTGTGTGTATGTGTGTGTGTGTGTGTTCATTTTTTAAAATAATCTACTTCTACTTTCGTTCGTTTAATAGTGAAGACAATATATGTCTAATTGTTCAGCTCCCAAGTTGCATGGTTCATATTGAGAATGCACTTCGTGCAAATTCACGTGATATACAAACACATCCACTAATGAATTCAATTCCCATGTGGTACAGTTTACAGCAGTGTTGTCTGTTCAGGGAAACGTTCGACCGATAAAATGACATGCAACTAGAGAAGTATGGATGTGAAAATAACATTGTGATATAAGAAGTAAGCAATTAACCATAGCATCTTTATGTAAGTGTTTTCGCTTGAAAGTAAAATGCCATTCTCTAGGAAAAGCAAGGCCTCAAGTTTACTTTTCTTTTAAACGTCTTTCTGACTGCTGTCGAAAGGGGAATTTCGTTGTGAATCAGTCGCAGATAGAACAGGTTACTTAAAAATGTGTTTACTATGCTAACGTCATTGACTTATTGACTACAATTTAATATATCATTTTGGCATCAAGGATATATGAGACGGGGCCATTTTGAAGTAGATTCAATAGAAATGTGTCAGATGTCTGCGCTAGGCTAACACCTTACATATGAATTAAACCCTCTATTACGAGTAAAGTTAATACATGTGTTAATCATTGGGTCCTTCTCGGGGCTGTGGGGCTGATTATTTTAACGTTTTCTAGATAAAAATCTTAATCTAAAACTATTAAAAATACCTGAAAGAGAATTCTGTTATATGAAATATATTCGTAACAATGAGTTAATGATTTTAAATTAAATTGTGCAATTGGTTTGTGTTTGAATTATTTTAGAAAATATAATATTTCTAATACAAAGATTGGTTTAACGGTGATTCAGTCATAGAGCGCTTACCTATATCGCATGGAGTCCGTGGTTCAATTCCAGGATACACGTGTTTGGGATCGAGGATATTATCTGCATGTTTTCTTGGAATTCTCCAGTTATCCTCCACATTCTCATTCCACCAATTCTTTTTGGCGCGGGAGACCCGGGTTCGATTCCCGGCGGGAGCTCATGTGGTTCGGATTCCACGTTAATCAGTAGGTCCACGTCTCATATAGCCTCGGTGCAGAACGGGACGTTAAACTCAAAATCAACTCAATCAACTCCACCAATTCTTCCATAATTTCATTTTTCATCAATTATCCATCTCCCTTTCGACAAAAAATAAGCGTACAAAGTTAAATTAATGATTTCCTATTATTCTCCGGAAATAAGGCTTGGTGTAAAAAATCATCAAGATAGTTAAACATCATGTAAGGTAATCAAAAAGTGAAGTAATTCATGGAGTTACTACGAAAGCTGTTAAAAAAATTCCACCATTTACAGTTTCACACATGCACTCTTATGATCATATTCTTAAGCACGCTTTTGACACGAAATATTATTCACGGTTCATTGAATGTTGGCTAAAATTCTTCCAAAGTTACCATATGTGTCATGTAAGCTACTGTGTTGAGATATCTCAATTAGGAATCAGGTGAAATGAGGTCAAGAGACTGGGATGGCCTTAATGCCTTGAAAATGATGTTCCACGGTAAAACAATTCCAAATAATCCATGAAGCCCTCCCTTCTAGACTAGTGGATAGCGTGTGCGCATTTGCTGTACGCAGTCATCGGTTCGATTCCTGTTGAAAGAGTAAAAGAAAAAATAGCTTCACTATCATTTACTTTCATTAATTGTCTGTCTCCTTTAGTCTAATTTCATAACCAAGGGACTTAAAGCTAAAAAAAAGTATTGTTTCTAAATACAACATAGTCACATGAACAATATGGGAGATTGCATTGCCCTGTTGAAATAATGTCTTCTTCTTTCCAGGATTATGTTATTTTTGGGCGGCCTCTAATAGTTTTTACTTTTGATAGTGAGAAAAATAACCTTTTACCATGATTACTATGTCAGATACGTATAAGCAGCATTATAATTGATACAGATTTCAACCTTCCGAAGATTGGGTATGAATATATCTTCTAATTCTTGTTGATTGATTTTAACCGATATAAAAGGATCAATTTTTTGATTTTACATAATTGAATAATGTTTAATAAAAATTTAAAGTCATTCTTCACAAAATTACCATGTATATATATATTACAGATTCTTTAGATCACTCTCATAACATTCACAAATTGAAATCACAAACAATAGAATTATTGAACATCTCTTCGCAAGATAGCACTTTCCTTAATTGATTGTGACATTAATACCCTATTAATTTATATGATAGTGCTTTTTACTGTATTATCATTATTACATCATTTGTTTTGATAGACTCCAACATGATTTAGCAACCTGTGGTACGCAAGCCACTGATGGTAAGCAAGACGCTGTTGGTGAATCCTAAGTCTTACAATGTTACGGTGATGGGTAATGTTCAGAACCCCTGGAATAGAGCATAATTTTATAATTGTTTAAAACTTTGACAGTAATTTGTTATAACCAGATCGAAAAAAAAATCCTATACAACTAGTAACAAAAATAACAAAACTTCTCATAAATGTGCATATTTGCTTATATAATGAATCCTGATTTCCGTTTTAGTAAAAAGAGAAAAGAAACGTTTTTTCTTTCTTTCATTTCAAATGTAAGGAAACGTTGTGATAGAGACGAAACAGTCAATAGAACGCATTTCATCCTTTACGTTCCCCCAATGATACCAATTTTCAATTGAGTGATCATGTGAGCCCCATTAGAATCAGATAACCCGACAAACCTCATTAACTCGAGGAATGAACCTAGTATATCCTGCTAACTAGTAGACGTTTTTCCGACTAACAAGGAGACACGGAAGTGTCACTCACCGATTTGAATGAAACTTTGCGTACTTGTAAAACATCGAAAAGTAATCGACACGTATTTTTTGTTTTGACAATGGTGAAGTTTTAAGGGTAGACACCACCTTTTGAGCTTTAGGGGTGGTCTCTAAGCATAGACAGAAAACAATAATTTAATATAGAAGAAAACATACTGTCATGGGGGTTTTAGGACAGCTAATTAAGACTCTGACGTCAAAATTACAAAATTCAAAATGGCGGATCTAATATAGTGATTACAATTACAAAATGTCTTCTAGTTTGAAGTTCTCTGCAGTTAGCCAAGAACAATTATAGTTGGCAGGGGTCACTACGAGAAGGTTGCAGACCGATTTGAAATTCCTTTATTTTAAGAGGATGCTTTCTTAAAGTGAGTCTTTGCACCTCTTCCTGTTCGGGGTGTTATGTATAGTGAGTCCCCTCGCCTCCCACTATGTCACATTTCATATATTCTCAATTGTTATAATTATGAATTTATTGAGAAAACCCTTCACGGCCTAAAGACGAAGGCATCAAGACGCTGGACCCTACCGGTTGTTCCTGAAGTATGGTTTCTATTATGAGGTACTCTTTTGTTCTTATGGGAATCCCGGGTTCGATTCCCGGCGGGTTCGGATTCCACGTTAATCAGTAGGTCTACGTCTCACATAGCCTCTCTGCTGAAAGGTCACGTTAAACTCAAAATCAACTAAACTCTTTTGTTCGTAAAATAGGTTGAAAAGTTGATGAATTGTGACCACTCCACGAATCTAATCTAATACAGTTTGTAAAAAAATAACTGCATCACTTGCTAAAAGTATGGCAGGACATCTAAAGAATAACAGTAGTTACTTTTAGTAGTGATATGCATTCATAGATTTTCATAAAAACAAATCTCGTGTGGTTCTCTTACACAGTCTTTTGTTTTGTTGTTATTTGTTTCCCCTTTTTGTCACTAGGTGGGTCTGTTGTTGGCTAGTGTCGTTGAAAAACTGCATATGCAGCTCGGGTGGAGATTGATAAAGTAATGCACATTGTTCTTATCGCGTGATTGTTTGCCTGATTGGTGTTGCAGTGTTTGCTTTTATAGTGTTCTGAAGTTTATAAATATATAAGCAGTGTATTTAATGCGAATAGATTGTTATCGATTTGACGAATCATGAGCTTGAAAACACTACACCTCACAAGCAAGGGCCCTACACAAAGAAGGAGTAAGTCAAAGAGAAATTGATAGAAAAGTTAACGTTCATCAGTCTACAGTGTCAAGAATCATTAAGAAACAACTAGAATTTGGACACTGTTTGCTTAGAAACAGGTGTGGAAGGAAGAAGAAAACATCTGCGAGGGTTGATCGAAAATTGAAGTCACTAGTGTTGCAGAAAAGAAGCATGAGTTCACGTCAACTGGCTGCACAAATGGAAATGGAGTTAGGTATTAGAGTGAGCCATTCAACAGTAGTGTCTAGACTGAAGTCTTTTGGATTTGACAAGAAAAAGCCGTGAAGAAAACCGTAACTGACAAAGAAACATAAGGATGCAAGGAACATTTTTGTGCAAAGGTACGGGGAATGGACAGAGGAAGACTGGGATCGTGTGATTTTTTCGGACGAAAAGAAGTATTGTTGGAAACGATGCTGGAGTGAAGCTTTGGATGCGTAGGGGGTAGGAATTAAATGATAAGTGTATATCTGAGACACAGAAGTTTTCGGCAAGTGTTATGTTGTGGGGTTGCTTAACATCGAGAGGAATTGGAAAAATTGAAATTTCTAATGGTTCAGTTAACAGCGAAAAGTACATACAAATTCTTGACATAAATTAATTCGAACAGCTAGGACTTATTTTACAGGGGCAAACCTGAACAAATTCTACTTTCAGGATGACAATGCCTCATGCCATCGATCTCGTTCAGTCAATAATTGGTTTAAGGAGATGGATATAGAGAGAATCTGGTGGCCTCCTAATTCACCAGATTTAAATCCTATCGAAAACCTGTGGCATATTATGAACAAGAAACTACGGAAAAGGTGTTTTGAAAACAGGAACAAGCTAATGGCAGCAATTGTACATACTTGGTACCATGATTTAGACATGTTAACATGCAGTAATCTTGTTCACAGTATGCCCAGAAGAATTCAAGTTGCCAGGAAGGCTAAATTAGGCCATACAAAATACTAAATGAAGGACAGTATTAAAAATGATGATATTGTGTTATTCAGTCGCTTGGAAATCAAGAAAAAATATTTTTTCTTGCTAAATGTTACCTTATAAGATATTTTTTTCGATTAGTTTCTTGCAAAATATTTTTGTAATATAGTTATGTGTGTTCTAGGGGTACTTCATTTTACATTAATTTTGTGAATAATTGTAAACAAAATGTGTTTGAACTAATTTAGCAGTTACAATAAACATCCAGTAACATGCTGGTTAAATTTTAAATATGTTATGCTGTATCATACAATTTATATGACCCAAATAAGAAAATTTATTGCCATAAATATAAGTGATGCAGTTATTTTTTTACAAACTGTAACAAAGTGGACTTTACATTAGACTTGGGAGATAAACCTCTTGAAACCATAATCTCACAAGACCTGATGTTAATTTTCCCGAGGTTAGTTTGAACTATAGGGCCAAATGTTTCATTCTTTTCCTGCAAAATAATTGACAACGGCGACAGTAAAACACTATTTTCAGAAATTAAAGACTATACGGTGTATGGTGATCTTGTGTATCATAGATTTATTGACTGTGCCACACTTTCTATCAGGGTTGCCAACCGTCCCGATTCTGTCGGGACTGTACCGGTTTCTGACTTATTTGTCCCGAGTCCGGACCGGACATTCGTCGGGACGTATATTGTCCCGATATATGGATTTTCAGAGTTAATTAATAGTTTACTGGGCCATTTTTTGAAAGGAATACGATAACTTTTTCACACGCACAGTTTTATGTATAGAATCAATTTAACAAATGAAAGTTTTAATTTGACTCATGAAAAAATAACAGCTCGTCTTTAATTTATAGTTATTCACTAATTGTTTTCAGTTGATAATCCAGCCAATTAATGATATTATATTCCATGCAGCACTAAAAATATTGTTTTTTCGACCTCTACCTAAAAGCGATTGCTACCGGAATGGCAGTAACACTAGCGCTCACTTCAGCGGGTGAGTGCGACGCTAACTATACCGGGCACCGGGTGTCTGCCAGATCTGCCACCCACCAGTCTCGGCATCTTCTGCCTCAGTTTCGGTTTGGTTCGCAATCGCATTGTTTACATTAGCCTGTGTTGAGGAGTATTATTCTATTCTTTGAGTTATAAGTTTTTTTTTTTACATACAATGATGGATATTCGGTCCAACACAGATTGCCCCGTGTCCCTGGTTAGATCCCAGCTCGTGCCGTGTGGACTTTGTGGTGGACAAACACCGTGCTCGTGGGTTTTCTCGGGGTTCTCCCGTTTCTTCTCACTTTCTTCGTTCCAGTATTTTACTCATTTCTCATTATCACCGTCTCCTTTAGCCTAACCGGCATAACCGTGGGACGTTAAACTTTCATTTCATTTTCATTTCAGATTGTCCCGCCCCGATTTTTTCTTAAGAAAAGTTGGCAACCCTGCTTTCTACTGTTTGTATCCCTGTAAACGCTATAGTGAGAGGTGCAAAGACTCACTTGAATCAAGTGTGCCATTAAAATGAATATAAAAAAGGGATTTCAAATTGATATGCAACCTCCTTGCAGTTTTCTCTGATAACTATAATTGTTCTTGACTAACTGCAGAGAATTTCAAACCGGAAGAAATTTTGTAATTGTAATTACTATATTGGATCCGCCATTTTGAATTTTGTAATTATGACGTCAAATTCTGAATTAGCTATCCTACTTCCCCTGGCAATATGTTTTTTTTCTAAACTAAATGATTGTTTTTGGTCTATGCTTAGAGACCACCCCTAACGTTCAAAGAGTGGTTTCCATTCTTAAATCTTCACGATTGCTGAAACAAACAAACAAACAAATAAACAAAAGACGTGTCGATTATTGAGTTGAGTTAATTTTGAGTTTAACGTCCCGTTCAGCAGCGAGGCTATATGAGACGTGGATCTACTGATTAACGTGGAATCCGAACCACATGAGCTCCCGCCGGGAGTGTCGATTATTTTTCGATGTTCTACAAGTGTGCAGAGTTTCATTCAAATCGTTGAGTGTTACTTCTGTAGAAGTCTCCTTGTAAGCCATTAACCCTCTATTCTTAAATGTGCATGGACATTCAAGGGAATCTCAGTTTAATAACCAGTATATAGATGGCATAATTAGTAACTCCTAAAGAAAAAAAAACATGGTAATTTGTCAACATAAAAGAAAACTAAATGGTGCATTTGGTTTGAAAGGTATGCGATAATGGAATATTATGTCAAGTTAAGATGTTTATACTTTTACAGCATTATTAGTTTATTCTTTATCACAGAGACATAAGGCTAATTTGGTTATTCGATTTCTTGATTCGTTTAGTCTACAGTATAAATTACATCACGCAGCAATCCATTTTCTTTTATTTGTTGCATGTCATTTCATACTAACGCATGACCCTATATGTCATATTGATTCAGATCATAATAGCGCTTATTTCTCAACAATAAAATGTTACACTATTGAATAATATATGAGTTAGCTCTTCCAAAGCTGGTGACTACACAGTTATGTACGTGCTCACTTGATAGTATTTATTCATTCGTATTTAAGCTTGGTTGTGCGTTTCCAACATGTACAGTTAGTAATAAATGTGAATACAGATCTTATTCATATGTTTTGTTGATCCGTCAGGACAGCCTTTTGTCGACGTACAGAAAATATTATGTCAAGTGGCATTACTAAATTTTACGTTATCGTGACGTGGCATCAAGTTTTAATATGAGTATGTATGTTTATATATATTTGTGCTTATTATTTAAAGATGTGGCAGTGCGTCTCGGTGGTTCAATGTTAGAGCAATCACCTTTTGTATGACCTGGTCCCAGGTACGATTTCGAGCCATATGATTGTGCGGTAGGTAATATCATGTGAGTGGATTCACCAGTTTGTTCTCACATTTCCATTCCATTAATTCTATCCTAACCATTTAACAGCACAATTATCTATCTTGTTACAAATCATAGACGTTGAACGTAAAACTAAAAGATTTAAATTAATTTATTTTTTTAAAAATATGGCTATATGATCTTTACACAAATACAATCAAATAAATTAACTGATTGAAGACATTTTATACTCGAACAATACACACAGAAACGAACACACATACATTCATAGATACCCATCCATATATATATACGTGTGTTAATCATCACTTTGTGAACATTTCATGTATCATATATAATGATAGTATGTGAACATTTTATAATAATTGTTTGAAGGAATGTTAATTAACACTGACGCAAATTAAGAGTAGACACTTTAAGTACTTAACGACTTATATTTTGAACTTTCAGCTTAAATTAATATATTGACTCTGCTAGAAACAATTGATATAACATACCGTAACCATTTGTCACACAAAGAATCGTGTGATGTTTAATACGTCGCAAATATGAACCTAATTTTTATCTCAAAAGAAGCTGTGTGTATTGGTTCGAAGTTTTGGTGTGTTTGTATGACTAATGAGCAGTGATAGATTCTGAAAATCACTCCGAGGGGAGGCATTTGAATAAATAGGGTAGTGAAAGTAGTGATACGAAAATCCTGATAATCTAGGTTGAGCACGATTGAAAACATCATGTAGGGCGAGAGAATTTTACCTCGAGACATCCTTAAAATCATCATTGTGAGTGACTTTCCTTGTTGCAGAAAAATAATACTTCATTGATTTTTGTTCGCAAATCTTCATTACAAGTAACTAGTTAAAGTATCCGTTCTTCGTACGGCAAAAACCGGTTCTTAATAGTATTTGAATCATTTTTTCTTCATTAGATTACCCATTTCAATAAACGCTTAATGACAAAAATCCGTAATGTCAATTCTTCTCAATCCCATACCAGAGAGTGTCACTATTTACTTCAGTGACCGCAAAAAAACTGTGTATCAGATACTATTATCGGTTGTTTTCGATTATTTTTACATGTCACGCTTTCCTATATCACCCTCCATGCTGATGTGGAATAAATGTAACTTTAACGGTATCAACGGTGTCAGTATCCATATTAGTAACCCAACAAAAATTGATTGGACACTAATATCTGTAATTTTCGATTGTTTTTATATTACCGTCATTTCATCCCCATCCTATCACCTTTCCTCATGGCAAGAGGGGATTAATATTACTTAAAAGGCATTACGATTGTAATTATTCATATCAGAAACCTCGCAAAGTATGTACTAGTCACTAATATCAATCGTTTTCGATTATCTTTTCAGTGCAGAGTGTATATACCGAGTTTCATCTTCATAACTTGGCGGAGATATGAGATACTCAATTTTTCGCATAAATTGTGAAATATGCAAATTTTAATGATAGCAACTTGACAAAAATCTAATTAGTTCTAGTTCGAGGTACTTAATGACTGTTTACGTCCTCAAGAATTCATTTCAGTCGGTTCAGTGGGTTTTCTGTGATTCGATCACACATAAGATTACTTTTTTTCTTTTGCACAGTTAGTTCTATGCCATCTGCTCTACTTTTTTAAATGTCAGAATGTAACGTTCGATAAGTTCTTTCCATAGACACTTTTTTGACTTAAGTTGACTAATTTACGGTTACATTTTTCTGCTATTTCGAACAGGGGTTTCAGTGGGAGCTTTACTTTCACTTTCATTCCATCATTCCTTTCACAAATACGTAAGGAGCAGCACAAGAGCTATTTTTATTCCATTCCTATAGGACCTTTCAGTAATGATGGTTAGGAGAGTGATATACTTGTCAGATCCAAAAGTTATATGACGTACCGTTTTTTACCACATTCAAGTGTACTGTAAATTAAGTTTACGTACATATATGCTAATATACAAGTAGCAGTAAACCGTGAAAATCACGTGAACGAGATTGGTTTCTATGGTGCAATGCTTTCTCAACTATTATATAAACTGGAAGTAGTAGCAGATTGATACCATTTCTGGTTTTAGTAGAGACATTCAAAGGAGATGAAATATATTCTGGGGACGCTTAATTGGTTACAGAAAATAACTTCTCCCTATTTGTTAACTCTGTAATAAACAAAGTTAAAAGCGGATTCGATTTTTATCATTTTCGGTTTGAATAGGGTTAAGATAAAAATTAGTATTTATTCTTAAGATGCTAAATCTATTCCTTAAAACCTATTCTTGCTATCTCTTAAAGTTTTCGGTTTACGTATAACAATATTGAAGCCGGAAGTTTTAGTGGACTTCTACCATTTATAGTTTAAGTAGAAATTTAAGGATGCAATTTAAATGTATAGTCGATATGTTTAATCGATTCCAGAAAACTACTTCTCTCTATCAATTACCTTTTCTACTCTATAGTGATAGACATTAAAACCAGACGATATTGGATTTCTGGTAGTTCCTGTTCTAACAGAGATTGCAGTGCAGATTGAATATATTCTTCGGATGCTTAATGGATTGCAGAAAACCGCTTCTCGCTAAATGTTACCGTTTTCATTCTTTAGAAATCAACGCTAAAACAGCAAGTGGATGACTCCTGTCACTCCATGTTGAATAAAGGTTAGAGGAGAAGATTGTATCTATTCTTAGATAATTAAATTGAGTCCAGGAAACAGCTTCTCACTATCTGTTATCATTTTTGTTCTTGTATATCAATACTGAAAGCAGAAGTTGTAGTATATTTGTACAATGTTCGGTTTTAAAACAGATGTAACATGTACTGACACAGGGTGTTTCAAAACAACACCGACAACGTTTGCAAGTGATTCCTGACACCAAAATAACGCGAAAAGTATAAGCCAACCTGGGTGCACAAATGCATCCTTTCGGAGTTATAGGCTGCCGAAAACATGAAAAAATAAAATTTAAAGGCCCATAGATCTAAAATTATGGGACCTACCGTAGTCGGGTCAAGACTTTAGTAAGGAACTACTATGTTCTCTATTCAAAAATACATGTTACAGAATCCTGCAGTACTTCCGTAATAATGTTTATAGAGGTAGTTAGTGAGTACTTCAGATTAGTTGCCCGTAACGAAATTGCCTGTATGCATGGATACCTTAGGATTCTGAAACATGTATTTTTGGATAGAGCACATATTAGTTCCTAAGTAAAATCTTGAGCCGACTACGGTAGGTTCCATAGTTTTGGAGCTATGGACCTCTAAAGTTGATTTTTTCATGTTTTTCGCAGCCTGTAACTCCGAGAAGAAGTATTTGTGCACCCAAGTGGGTCTATACTTTTCGTCTTATTTTGGTGTTAGGAATCATCTCCCAAACGTTGTCGGTGTTGTTTTGAAACACCCTGTATATAATATATTCTTGGTACGGTAAGCCAATTGCATAGACACACACAATCATAACAAAGAGACAGATTTACTAACAGAGACAAACATATTGCTTGGAATCACTATACAACAAGGCAGGAAAAGAAGAAATTGAAAATTACATTAAAATTAACTTCTTTTAGTACTTCTCGCCGTGTTATTTTAGCTAGTGTACCGAACTCATACGAGATAGACCAAGATTCGAATCTTTCAGAACCATTTTTTTATGTTTGCTTTTTTCTTTTGGGGAAAATAACTGGAGATTAGTAGAAAACTAACGCATGCAAGGTATCAAGAAATCCTAATATCAAACAAATAATGCCAAATTAAAGTAATACCTTTGGTGTATATTGTTATGTTTCTAAGGTTAAATTATGTTTAAATTTTGAACAAGGTGTAGCACAAAATATAATATCACAATAAGAACTATACATAAGAATGTTTAAGTGGTAAAATGTTTAAGTGGTAAGTGTTTAAGTGAAAATATCCAGAAAAGCGAATACTGAAGCAATCGAGTGAATCCGATTGGAAGTGCTTGTGGATTTAGACAGGAAAAAGGTTGAAACGCAGAAGTAAAGATAACGTGGAGATCCAGATTGTAACACAAAATTCAGTACTGCTGCCACAGTTCAATTAAGCTTACTTTAGTTACCAGTATTTCTTCTTCCATGAATATACTATATTTACTTGATACTTATCATTTCTTCGCTGTAGTTATAATACAAATTCGTCGTAGATAACGTCCTGGCTTACTATATCTTTAACGGTATAATCGCTAGGATTTACATTAAGTATGAACATTCCGCTGTACATGAGCATCATTATTCCGTAGGAGTTTTTTCTTCATCTTCACTCTGAGATGGAATCCATGTCCTATTCTGCGGTAGTACCTTTGTGTATGCCTAGGCTCTTCACTAAACCGGGTTTCAATTGTATTACGTTCGGTGTGTGCTATGTTCACAACAAACTTAGGGTTGCCATACTCCTTAAGAGTTCTCCTTCAGCATTTGACTTTCTTCCTGGAGTTTCGGAATTTGATTTGAGTGATTATCCATCTGTTTCCATTGCTTTAATTGGACTTCTTACAACTTCAAAATTGTGCAGGATTTCATCCATCTTAGTGTCAGTTTGTTGTAGCTTAGACTTATGACTGTAGAGTCATCTGCTCCATTTTTGTGTCAGTTTGTTCTTTATTATTATTATTTTATATTTGTGTCTCTTGTGAAAATGATATATCTGTTTGATCCATCTTAACATTTAACTGCTATTCCAGTACCAGCATAAGATCAACCACACTTGTTGTTGCCGCAGTTGCTGATGTGTTAACCTCTTCAACTCTGGCATTACTACCTTTTTCTCTTTGAAGATTCATTTTAGAATTGCTGTAGATTTTCATTTTGTTTCGATTGGCATGAAATTATAAGGTATCGAAAACTCTCTTCTGATTTTTAATTTAAACTTATAAATGTATTTTTGATGAAATAGAATTAGTTGATGATATAAATTGTTCTATTTTTCTTCGTAGTAATATTATAAAGTTGACACCATATGCAATCCTATTTTCTGTAAGAGATGTCTGAGAAAGTGGGTGCGTTTAAATGATATTTGTCCATTATGTAGAAGAGGTCTTAAAATGTATCAAGAAATAATTCGAATAACTAATACACTTTTTGATGATGTAGATTATTATGATGCAATTAGAACTTTTCTAGCAATGTATAAGATAGAAATGTAAAGAAGAGACTACAAGCAAAGAAGAAGAAGGCAAAAATGAATGAGACAAAGTTAGAAACGACACTCAAAATACAAATAAACGACGAAGACGAAGAGTAAGAAGACAAAGATGAAATGCAAGAAGAATATGAAAAAATGAATTTTTAAATAATACATTTTATAGTAAACAAAATGAATACAAGAAACTCTTAAACTTGCAGATCTGGGCATTCACAACTATATGAAAATACTGCTTGGAATCTTATCAAAATGAAAAATAGTTCAAAACATTAGTACATTTAAATGATGAACTTAACACTGTATTACTAAATAGATATAATGACGATACGAGTAAGTCAATAATGACTTGAACAAAATGAGAATATTTTATGATATGAAAGTTTTCAAAAGTTTAATAACCGATTTAAAAAAAATATAAACTTCTTTTTGAATCAAAACCTAGAAACTAGATTAAATATGTGACAGTAATTTCAAAGAGCCAGAGAATCAAGAATCACACGTAGCTCCTAATATTACCCACACTTCGAGAAAATACACACACAGAAATGTTGTGATAAATCTGGGCATATATTTACACATTTTGTTTTACCAATGCGATGAAGTTCTCCCGTATCATTAATTATTGCAATTTTCAGGAATGTAGAAAAACTGTCTCACGTTCTACATCATTGTTTATAAAAACTACCTCTGGCTCCACTGCCAGTTCATAGACAACTACCTCCTGAGAGATCTCACTTTCCACACTGGAAAATTCTTCCAAAATTGTTCCTAGCTTATGCTTCCATAGTCAATCAAGTATCTTACCATCGGCGGAGAAACAGTACCTTAGGTATAACTGAAAACTCATATTGGCTTAAGCTAAAAGATGTCTTGAAGACAGAGATGCACTTGATTTAAGTTCAACAACTTTACAATCTAAAGACATTTGTCTCTTTTTAGCAACAGTATTGAATGTTTTGTTTTTGTTTTCTCCTATTAACATTTATTTGAATTTATTTTCTAGATAAAATTTGTTTTCAACTGGTATCCTATTTCTTTTGCATTGATGATGTCTTTTTCTGTGTCTTTTGCGAACACACTTCCTGTGATAAGATGTGCCAGGTTTCTATTCTTTAGGATAAAAGAATTTGTCATTTATTTCTGGATATTTACTTGCTTTTTTAACCTTATCTTCTTGTTTCTTTCCAAACTCCAAAGAACATTCATGATGATCTCTTTTTCTTTAATGTGACAGTCCTGCAATGTTCTAGAGTTTCTCTGCTACTCAAGTCAACTCAGGATCTCTCAAAATATCAAACTCTTGCTGCTTCACTTATAGAAATTCCAGTGAGGTCACCTTGCCTTTTCATTTTTCTGTTTATATGTTCCAAAGCCTCATCTGCCTCAATGCATGTAAAAGAAATACAGCTTTTGTTTACCACCCAATTATCACTCTTTACATTATTCTATATTAATTTATCAGTTTTCTTTAAGTAAATAAATTTCACACTAAAACAGTGATATCATCATTGCATAGTTTTGTTGATCCATACAGAAGAAATATTTTAGGAAGTCCTTTTTTTTATGCAAGTGCTACAATCCAGTTTCCAGAGCTTACTACTTGCACAAAGTGTAACATGGTTTGAATCATATCTATACATATGCGTCCAAATTTAAATATTTGTGACAATGTTTCCCTATTTTCTGAAAAGCTTTTGAGATCTGGAATTTTTCCTTAAAATTGCGATAACATGTTTCAGTTTATTATCTCTGTCTGAGGAAACCAGGAATTTGTTGACAAACTCATTAGCTTCTTCAAACACAAAGGGATATTTATTTACACTCATTGAGAAGCAATATTCATAGTGCCGACATTTTAGATGTGCTTTAATTCCACAATGAATATATTTTCCTTCAAGGATCTGTCTTGTGGTTGCAGGTCCATATATAAATTTCCACCCAAAAGCTTTGGAATTCCACTGCTTCAATGTATGCTTCTATGGTTCGCAGTTGAGCAAGTAGTATGTAGTTCTCCAGGTTTTGAAAGCCACTTTCGATTACCAACATCATTAGTCATTGTGCATTATATAAAGCCATGTCAACAGTATACACAACTTTCATATTTTCATTATTGTTCTTAACTTTGGTAAGCTTTTCAAAATATTTCATGAATGTTAGTTGTACTGACTGGCCTATTGGTGCTACAGGAATTAATGGCAAGAAAGAGACCTTTGTAATAGGTTTTATCTCTTTTATGCTTTATTATCTCTTATGTTATTACCTATTATCTCTTATGTTTTATCTCTTTGTCAGTAGCCAAGCTAAATCACTAAACTCTGATTTATAGATAGTCGCTATCTGCAATGTACCCCCATAATGTTTGGTTGACGATTATTTTCATGCAGTTTGCAAATTTAACATGGCACAATATCAGAAATGGCTTTCTTTACATGTGTCAAAGGATTGTCATTACAGAGTGTTAAGCGACTGAACAAAACATCATTTTTTCTTGTCATTGATATGCAGCCATCATTGTTCCATGCAAAATATTTTTTCCATTGAACCTATGTTTCAGGAAATCAATGCTATCCGTAGCACAGTGAATGAAACGTTTTGGAACAATATCTGGAGGAACATACACACTTGAATTTTCTGCAATCGTTTTTAGCACAGCTGCAGTGTTTCATATATTTAAATTCATTGATAATCTATCGAAACGCTCAATTTATGAAACATTTCTACAACTAACTTGCTTGGGGTTGAACTCTGAAGAATTAAAGCAATTGCAACATAAAGAGGAGTTTCACGCTTGTGATAAAATTTTGAAGTATATTTTCTCTTTACTTGCCTCTCAGTTAAACAAAATGGTAAAAGGGGTTGTGATAGCAAAAAAATTTTCTCTCTACTTCATCGTTTTTTCTTTACTTGCATCACATATAGTTTTCTTTTTCCTGTTGTGCACCAACGGAAAAAAGCATCATTTCTACTGGGATGATTTATGTAAGATCTTCTTGACTGGTCGCATTATAATTCCACCTTGCTGATTTAGATATATCTGTTCGAAGAATATTTGCAGCTTTGCACAATATTCATAACTGATTGGTTGTAAAGGTACATTCTCTTCCAACGTTTGTTAGAAGTCTATCTCTTGTGCACTTAAAGGATATCCTTTCTGGGTTGTTGCTTAAACAGTAGCACCTCATATGGAAAACACACTACCGTCACAACAAGATGTCAGTTTACTAAAAATCACTATACCATTAGAGCTATTATTAATGTTAATGGTGTTTTTATTGTTATTTTATCAGTGCAATACAAGCTGAAAAAGTAAATAATCGATACTACTTTCAATTATCCTTAATGACATTTCACCAGTGCATGAAATGACTTTCCTAGCCGTTCCTCTAACTGTTGCAGCATCATAAATGATACATCGTTGTAAAGCTAATGCAATATAACGTTATATTTATGTTACATTCCAGCCCTTAGTTCGCTTAATTTTTAGCTATATCAACACGATCAAATTGCATTACAAAAGACACGTCACTTTGTGTGATAATTACCTTTTATTCCTTTTCACTTAACTTCATTAATAATAATAATTTTTCTTGTTAGTTGTCTTAGCAACTTTTAAATAAACAACTATCTGCTGTTACTGTAACGAAGTACTGTTTATACATATAAAATCAACATATATATTCAGCTACTAAGACTAAATCTTATTTCTTTCTATTGAGATTCATTATTATATTCTTTTCTTCTTCTTCTACACAACATATTGTGTACTTTTATGCACCGTTGTTCAAAACCCAAATATAAAAATAGAAGAAATTCACAAAATAGATATACAATACCGTTGTAGCAAAACAATGTCCCATTTTTATAAAAAATGTATCCTACTATACCTTTCGAGTGTTATAGCCTCATTTTTAAATGCGGAAAGAGTAGAAACAGGAAAAAAATAATAAAAAATGCTCTCCCCCTTCCCTCTCAAAACCTCCGACATGAGCAAAATACATATCACTGGAAAGTTATATTCTTCAAAAATACATTGGCATAAAAGTTATCTTCCTAGTTTAATTAGGTTGTAAGATATAAAGGTTTAAAGGTTGGACGCAGATATAACTGAAGGTTACTTTCCGCAAGTTTGCTTTTATTGAATATCTACTCTCTCGTAGAATACCAGGTTATCATAATTTAAATAACTATTCTGTACATAAGGACGAATAGATTGAGGCATTCCTCACACTTGTTTGAAAAATACCCCACGGGATCTCTTTGTCTACCATTGTACTGAGAATATTTGTCCAGAGAAAGAGGAAAGTTAATAACAACAGAATCAGTGTAAAGGTAAGTAGATCCCACATGAACATGAAAAATAAGGGATTCGAGGATGAACTATATCAGAATCAACGTTAAAACTGAAATTTGTAGTAAATCGTTTTACTTCCCGTTTTAGCAGAGGAACAATAGCTGAGACGGAATTTATTCTTGAAATCCTTGATTCATATTTATTTTTTTTTAAAAAAAGGTTCGTACCCTTTAATTATCATTTTCGCTGTGTGGAAATCAATATTGGAATCAGAAGGCGTGCTAGATTTTTACCACTTCTGGTTTCAACAGGGGAATAAAATCGAAGATGAATATATTCATCGGGTGTTGTATCCATATCGGGAAACTCTTTCTCGCTATCACATTTTTTTCTCGGTTGCTATCAGCGTTGAAATAGAGAATCGTTTACTTCCACACCTTTTAGTTTATGTAGAGGGTTGATAAGGAGATGGATCCTATTCGTGGTACGCTGAAGCGATTTAAGGAAATCACGTCTCATAATTTCTCAGTTTTGCTTGATAACTAGATATAGCCGCTCTATAAGACTTTGCAAAGTTATAAATAGCGTAATTTAGGAATCAAACATTAAAACTTACACTTCTAATTCTACGACCATTTCTATTTTATATCTATTTTCTTCTGTAATCTTATATATTAAGATACTTGCTTTTCAACGCCTCATATACAGGGTTGAATTCAGGGGGTAGCCCGGGGGGAATCTCCCCCCGAAGAAAATTAATTCCCCCCCGGAGAAACTCAAAGAATTTCAGTCACAAAATGTAGAAATTACTTCACATAATTATTTGCTTTCTTTCCGTGCACGTGCAGACGAAATCCAATCTCTCAATATACACATAAATGACGCAGATCCATTCTATATAAATATTAAACATGTAACATCTAAGATAGAATACCATATAGCCAATAAAACTTGTATTTCTTAACGCTATGACCGAGTTTGGTAGAACATGAAATTGTCAACTGTTGAAGAAAGGTTTGTATTTTAGTAGGTACTATATTCTCGCCCTATATTGTATATTTGTAGGTAGCACTAGCACAGGTTGAGATAGGAAAGGAAAAATAGGGAAGATCTTTCGATCATTCCATATGATCTCTGATGTCAACAGATTTCAGTTCTTGCATTATTTGAAATAGGGCACCTAAATCCCATTTCTCGCATCGGAAGTAACAGACGTAAATGTGTTTTACGATTGTTAAAGTAAACACACCTTTCTTTAATTAAAAATAATTAAGTTAAAGGGAGAGATTCAGAGGACGTCATTTAGAGGGATCAGGGAGGAACAGTTATCCCTCCTGGATTAGAGACTTATATAGAATTTATCAATATGATAGTAGTATATAAGTGAAAGATCGCTATTGAAGGTGATGAAGATCCTGCTCAGAGCCGTGCCATGGGGGAGGGGCAAGCGGGGCGACGGCCCCGGGCGCCGAAGTAAGAGGTGCAAAATTCGGGAGGGAAAAAGAAAAGAAAAGAGGGAAAGAAAAACAGAGGAATAAAACACATGTGCACATATGATATAAAATAAAAGAAAAAAAGTAATGAACAGTGCTCAAAATCAAGGAAAAGCATGGTTTAAGGGAAGTTCCTCTAAGAGCGCGCGGCCTCTAAGAGTACGATCAACAATTTGCCAGATCTGGCAACGCTGTACGATGTTTGTGTGCATTCCTGCAGAAGCGTCTTTGTGTGAAAGGTGGTTGTGCGCAATTTGTCTGCTGCCATCATCTGCGTCCTACGTTATATTGGTAAGTAAATATTTTTGATACTCCCAGTGTAATAATTGAGTTCCCACTAATTAGTGTATGTAGTTTAATACAGATATATTCTGTTTCTAAATTTAGTATCAAATGTTAGGTGTCACAATCAGGTAAGGCAGATAATACCATCATATCTGGAAACTACTGCACACTTGTGATAGATTTGTAAAATGAGTGCGATTCCTCTAAGAGTACGCATTTTCTTTCCTTCAAGAGTACGCGCGCAATCTTCGGGACCGGTGATACGTACTCTTGGAGGATTGTGTAGACAATTGAATTTGAATATCAGATAACGCTTTGTCAGCTTCTTTTCCAATTCTGACACTGCGGGTTTACTTTGAGGCAAAATAAATAGGTTTCTCTAATATAAACACTAGCGGTGTGCATCGCTGTTGATTCGCATGGCCCGAGAAAGTAGGTAGGCCTAGGTATGATGTGAATCGCCGGCGATTTACACGGCTCACTAAAGCAATACTAATGTGAATCACCAATGATTTACATTATAGCAATGTGTCATCACGCTATTTCTGAAATGAATGAAGTAGGACAAAATCTCAGAAAAGTGAGTATGATTATTTTCAGAATCTGATAATGACAAATTTGAACCTACTGCATGCGAACTAATCTTAGAAAAGAATCTCATAATTAAACTAACATACTGCAATGAGTTTTTAAATGGTTTTTCTTTAGCTATAGTTCCCTGTTTTTTCCAGGGTACTGTCCCAACGTGTCTGCCACAGATAAAGCAAACATTCAGCCCTCTGACAGAACAGGAATTGGCTCAGCACGTAAGGGACCTTGACTCCATACTTTACGGTATCACATGCCAACAACTGATGGACCTTGCGTTTGACTATACAGAGAGAAATCCCATCAACACAACTTCAACAGAGAGAAGAAGAAAATCGGAAAGAATTGGATATATGCATTTTGCAAAAGGAATAATAACTTAATATTGAGCTCACCGGAGAAGTGCAGCCTTGGAAGAATAATTGGCTTCAACAAAACTCAATATACGTTTTTCTTCAGCAACTTTCAGGCAGTGTTACAAGACAAACAATTTCTATCTCATAGAATGTTTAATATGAATGAAAACGGAATTTTAGCTCTCCCAAATAAAATTCCAAAAGTACTTTCGCCAATCGGTAAAAGGCATGTTGGTAAAGTTGTGTCTGGTGAGAGGGAACAGACGATTACTGTTCTCTGTCACGTCTCTAACTGGAGTTTACGTGTCTCCACCCATCATATTCTCCAGAAATAGAAGGAAAATAGTGTTGTATGAAGATGGACCTGCAGGAACTTTACCTCTGGTCTCAGATTCTGGATACATAACCAACGAACTTTTTTTTTTGGATTGATTGAAACATTTCTCTCACCTCGTGATGCCAACTCAGAATGATGAAATGTTGCTCGTTCTTGATAACCACACCACACACTGAACTTTGGAAGCAGTGCTATATTGTAGGGATAATTACATTACCTTTCTTTCTCTTCCTTCGCCTGCAAGCTACATGCTGCAGCCCCTTGACCCAGGAGTTTGGACCTCTGAAGACTGTCTTTGCAGCTAAATGTGACAAACGGATGGTCAATGGATATGATGAGCAGTACACGGAACCCATCATTGAGGATTAGGTGCAGTGTCATGCCTACAGGAAGTGGTGGCATGAGGTCTGTTCAAATTATGAGGGCCTCCGGGTTTTTAAGAGTGACACCTGCTAATGATCATAAAAATGTTAGGTTTTAGATGCACAATTTCAGTATAATGTTTCTATTTGTTTTATTTGCGCATATAAGTTTCTGTTTAGTTTAAAGGCAGTGCCAATTATACTTTGGTATAATTTGGCAGTTTTCAATTTTATTTTGTAATTGCACTTTCTAGGCCTAGGTTAATCTTTTGGTTTCCCTCATTATCAAGAATTTGAATACTTTTGATGTTACACTTATATTTGTATTCATTTATATCAATTTCTCGGAAAACCAAAAAACTTTGTACCTCTTTCCGTGTTTCTGTCATAATTTGCTTTGAATTGTGTAATATCATCTTCATTTGGTGCCTTGTAATAGTGTTATTCACACATAGCAAATGCGTACTCTTGGAGGACAAATTGCGTACTCTTAGAGGCATAGTCCTTCAAGAGTACGCAAATGCATTGTTTTGTAACAATGCGTCTATTGTTATAACTATTGGGTCACTGTCTATATTTGCCTCCAATTTTAACCTTAAGGAATGAATAAAGATTTGTGATAGAAATTATCACTCTGGGTGATTTCCCTTTTCTTCGTTACGTGTTTAAAGACTAAGTGCGTACTCTTTGGGGAACTTCCCTTACTTTTTAAAATTTTCTCACCTTTGCGGCTGGTCTGTCGACCTCACTCATATATACGGGGGTGCCGTCGTATACTCTCGCGCCAAGCGCTGATTTTCCACGACACGGCACTAATCCTACTGAAGATTTCGTAAACTAAACTATTGATGTGTATGCAGTGAAGAAACCAAGGCTAATATGCTTGATTTAGAATCAGAAGTGTGAGAAAGAATGATAACTTTTTGTTAAGATATTTCTGTGTGTGTTTGTTTTAGGACAAAAAATATTTGAGTTAATTTAAATCTTTTTAAAAACTTCTACAGTAGTAACAAACAATAACTACTGAATATAGGAAATAATAACAAAAATAGCTACTGTAAATAGCAGTTAAAATTTAGTCTAAAATATTTTTGCCAGTCTTTATTTAACGCTTTAGATGAAATCAAACGATTGTTTTTTTTTTTTTAATTATAATTTCACATTGAATATTTATCAGCAATTAGTCTCAATATTGAGTAAGATGTGTATGTGAATGGAATTGTTAAATATGCTGCTGCTTTCTTGCAAAAATATAGAAAAATAACCGTCCCCCCGAGGAGTTGACATTCCCCCCCGGGTGAAAAGGTCTGAATTCAACACTGCTCATATATATATGTGTGTGTTTAAGCATATCTGGAACATTGCCTAAGTGTAGAGCCACAAAGTGGCATCTTAAGAATAGGAGAAATTTCCTTTTCTGTTTATTGTTTGCGTGTTTTCTACTTGGTTGAACAAGAATCATTATAATGGAAGAAGTTGTGATACATATGACTTTTACTTGACCATATGTTCTCCCACTATAGCGGTCCGTGTTCAACAAAGAAGAAAATAGATGAACAATAAATAGAAAAGGAATATTCTTGTATTTTTAAGATGCCACTTTGTGTCGCTACACTTCGATATTGTTCTAGATGTGTTCTATTTCATATATGTGTTCTATTTAAATATTCATTTCTAATACACATTTTCTTTCTTCATTTGACAGATCAATGCGAGTTCCAATCAACGTAAAGCGTGATAGAATGTTCACGAACTGCTGGGTTTATTTATTGACAGCATTTATTATAAATATTGGATACACTAACAACTTATTTATCGAAGAACAGTTCTTGCATAAATTTATACTTGATTTGGCTCACGAATGGAAGCTTCAGATGTTGAATATAGTTTTCTGTGGTCATTTAGATAGAGGTGAGTTCCAAATAACATGAGGTTGAGGTGAGTCCCAAATTAGTGAAGACACGGAAAATATATTCCAATTATTCTAATAACAGAATGTAACATTTTAAAGACAGGAACGTTATTCCATATTTAGACACACATTTCATTCGTAAAGCTAACTACTATTCTTCCCAACGTCATTTGAACGATGCATTCCATTCATTGATGAATCCACGGATTGTGGTGGATAATGTTCGCATCTCAAAGGTTACGCTAAGCTTAATTTGCATTACACCCTTATTCTCGTACTCAGGTTTCGAAATCTCCGAGAGACCAAGTTGGCATGGCGACTGAAAATACGAGTCTAGCGCTGGTGCTTAGTTAGTTTAAGCTAAAACATATAAGATCATGTATGAAATAGTATTTGTATTATTGTGTCGTCATGGTTAAATAACTTTGCGGTTAAGTCAGATGAAAAGTTTTCGAGCAGCTTTGATATCTTGGAAGCATTCGATGACAACCGTTGTTGCTCAACTAGGTGTAACATCATTCTTGAAGACATTGCTCCTCACTTTCTCGTTGATAACAAATTCACCACCACCAGTATTGTCAAATTCTGATTTTACTGTTAAAGGATAAGTGAGCATATATTACCTCCACTAGTTCATCTCCTTTTGTTCTTGTTTCGCTTAGTTTGATAATATCGCAGTTGATCATCTGTAGCCCTGTTGCTATTGATGGCAGACATTCGCATTATACGTAGAAATGGTCGATTTTAAATAGCAACTGTTCTGAAACTCTAAATATTCTTAGTACCCTTTTCCAGTGTGTGATTCTGAATTTAACATTGCCAATTCATAAAAAAAAAAAACACTTTCTGAGAATGAGAGCTTTGACATTACATTTCATGATTTGCGAAAGATGTTTTTCGATATATTTTTGAGAAAAATCATCGTGCTGGAAAAAACGTGTAAGCACTGTCCGTTCTTATGTCGTTAGTTAAAAATGGAAGTTGCACCTTTTAATAAACGTTCAGTTCTGCACATTAGGTCAAACATAAGATAAATGGTTAATATTTAAATATTCTGAACAACTTTAACACAGAAAGAAATACTAAATTATTTGGTGTAAACTTCACGTCTGAAAATCAGCAACCTTATAGGGTGACAGGAACGTATAAAAAACTGGATAATTCTTCAAGAGCAGGGTAAAGTCTTTCAACTCGTTACAAAATCTGTTTTACTGTACTTGAGGAGAATGAACATTTCAGAAGGTAACATGGAAGTCACAGACACTCTGATGGGTACAGCTACAAAGGTAAGAAGTGTTATGAAAAAAAGGATGAGGATATAATCTTCAGAGGAATACGACATACGTTGAAGAAAGAAATGATAATAATGACAATGTACCATCTGAAATAGGATATGTGGAACTTCGCAAATCAATATGGAAATACATTGAATACAACATGGTCCTTAAGAATACAGAGGAAATCTGAGAAATATTGAAGTAGATCGTAGCGCTAAAAAGGCAAGATAGCACAACCATTAAAAACCGCGAAGAAACACTGAATAATATTTAACTATGCAGCAACAAAATCTAATTCAAGCGAGAACAACAAGTTAAAGAAAACGAGCCCAAAGAAAGAAACATATTCTAGTGTTGCAAGAGGAACATGAATTCGATATGTAAAACATTGAACGAGAAAAGGCACGGACTTACAGACCTATACATTTTCTTACTGAGATTTGCATATTTAGAAAGTACGAATGCTCCTATTAGATAAATTTAAACATAATCAAACCGAGAAAGAGGCTGCATTTAGAAGCATTACCGTACAGTAGATCATGTTCAAGTGATGAAGAAATTGATAGAATGAGCAAACAAGTATGAGTTGCCTTTACGTGCTGTATTGATTAACTGTGAAAAACTTCTAATCCTTGTAGACTTTGACTGTTATTCACACTGTAAAGGAAGTGATCTCGGAGAAGTTTATATAAAAGCAATAAATAATATCTACAAACAAACTACAGCAAATATCTAATTGTTTGGCTCTAAATATATTATATGGATTAGAGACAAATAGCATTTTCCCGTGCTTTTTCACAAACGGGAAACTTAAGTATGTGTTTCTTTGTCCCAATTAGGAGAACAAAGGAATAATACAAACAGAAAAATTTGACCCACTTCATTTCGCTGACGACATCATTCTTTTTGTATAAATGCTGTCCTTTGAAGAGCGAGTACGGGCTTCAAAATGAATATAGGGAAGATGAAAGTGATTTTTAACAAAACAATTTCGTAAGCAAATTAAGCATTGAAGTTGAAAATAATTAGAAGTGAATACTCAAATCTACTTGAGACAGCAGATTTCCATAGGGCGTAACATTAGAGTTCCTTCCTGGCTAAGAGGCTAGCGTACTCGATTTTGGCGTGGGAGACCGGATCTCAATTCCCGACGGGAGCTCACGTTGTGCGGATTCCACGTTAATCAATAGGTCTCGTCTCATATAGCCTCGCTGCTGAAACGGACGTTAAAGTTTTAAAATCAACTCAACTCAACAGCGTAATATTAAACAATTAATTAGACATAAGGTGGAGCGCATTTGGAAAGAACAGCTTCTTATTGAAAATTAAACACCAATGAGTTGAAAGCGAAAAGTTATCAATGAATGTTCGCTGTTTATTTTGACATATGGGTAGAAAATGCAGACACTAATAATATTAGACATTCACCGTCTCCAGATTCCAAAACGAGGAAAGAAAAAATGGACGTTAATACTCGGCCACAAAGACAATAGAACAACCACATTGATCAGACAGTGGTAAGAGTATTGGATATTATAATGAAAATAAAAGAATTGAGTGAAATGGAGCGGCATATTCCAATATGAAATTATGATTGATTGAGAAAGACAGTTTAAGGACTGTATACCAACAGGCGGGGGGAGAAACTACAAAATGCCTTCGTACACGACAGTGTGATGAAATCAATGAACACTCCAAAGTAACGTAGAAAGAGATAGCCGAAATAGCTAAATTTGAGAAAACAAATGTCACATATACATGCAATGATCGATATATTTTTTTCCGGAGATAGGTGTCAGAATACTTCTTTTTTTATAGAGGCGTACATGATTTGCACTTAAATTACGTACATGCCAAACTCGTATTTCCAGTCATCATGATGACCTGGTGCCCAGGATTTTCAGCCCCCAATCTGCTATAGACTAAAATTTCTTTTCCGCATTTCCAGCCTACGTTCATCGTCCTGGTGATTCGTCAAATGAACCTTTTGATTCCACTACTGATTCCAACTGTTAGTACTCTTTCCAAGACATCTATTCCACAAATATGTTTATAATAGCCGTCTTCAACTTAGCCACATAATACTTGTTGTAATTTGTGAAACTACGAATCAAATGATAATACTTCTTGAAATATTTAATGGAATTATATCCCAATAGTTTAATGTCACTTGCAGGTAGATATTGGGAACTATGAAGCTTTACAGTGATATAGACAAGATTTGGCCGATTCATTGTTCACTGTAGATTAAATGTGATAATACGGTATATTAAAGTGTGGAGATTGCGAATAACACTGCACAAATTTGGAGAACATATTGTTATAATTGTTTGGGTTATTAGAGTTCTGTTGCAGTAAAGATTTATATTTTTATCTTCTCAGAGGGAAACAGAAAGTTGTTGAAACCTCTTCAATAAATATTCTTATATTCAGAGAAAGTCTAAATATAAAATGTTCCATTTCTTTCAAAACCAGAACAATTTCTTCGCTGCCGGATACTAACTACATCCTTTGAAATTGGATATATCAATAACTAAAGGCATAACATCTATTGCACAAATTTTTGGAATGTTCAGACGTTCAGGTGTTTCTGTTTCGCTATTGTTCGGGAAGAATTTTCTGATATGTACACCTTGTCTCAAAAAGGTTGAGCGCATTCTTTATTGGTGTTTTGAGTCAAAATTTTCTAAGTCCAACTTTGGTATCTTCGGAAAATAGTAAACCAGGTTCGAACCTCAAAGCCAGCCTTTGCAATCGGGGAAAAGTTTGCAGATGTGTTTTTCTTCTTTTAAATATAATAAGACTTGTTATCAAGTGTTGAAAAAAAGCAACCTTGATTGAAATACTTAATGATACAATATTTCGAAACCTTATATTAATGTCAGCGCATGCTTGTTTGTCATTTAGCTCTCTATACGTAATGGAACATTTAGATACGTTAAAGAATCTTTCCATATGTAAAAGTATACTCAAAGTTAAGACATAGAACATAATTATCGCGTGAG
Organism: Thermobia domestica; assembly: GCF_964235325.1. Classification (NCBI taxonomy): domain Eukaryota; kingdom Metazoa; phylum Arthropoda; class Insecta; order Zygentoma; family Lepismatidae; genus Thermobia; species Thermobia domestica. The sequence continues at coordinate 118,541,536 of NC_137460.1, read as the reverse complement.
TACTAAAATAAAAGTCAAAGTAGAACAAAAACAGCGTTTGTAGTGGATATGAATGTCATAATTTTCTTGAGAACCGTTATACATCGCTAAAAGGATGTTTCCAAACGTCCTTGTGTTTGCTCACTGGTAAGCTGTCGGATTTCAAATTATAAGGTTGTGAGTTCGATTCTCTTCTGGGTCAATTCTTTTTTATAAATTATATTTTCCGCAATGCATGAACAATTTTATAAAATAATTACATTAAAATACATCAGTTGTATATATATATATATATATATATAACATAATCATTGCAGAACATAGTAATTATTATGTTTAAAATATAACATCTGAAATAGATAGGTGTTCACAGTAGGTCGGAATTATATATGGGAATGTTAAATACAAGTTAGGAAAATCGTTTAATAGCAATAAATAAATTATGTAGTGTATTTATTTGCAGCTATTTGTCATACAGATATAACTTCTCAATATTCTCATTACAGCATGTCATTTACATTCGTGAAACACAGGATATTCCTACGGATATAGAAAGTGTATAAACAGAGTATCCAAAGTCGGATCCTGCTTCAAGACACATAACTTTTCCCGATCCCCTTAACGTCACGGGAAGAAACACAAATTCTCTTTAGAACGGAATGTCGTTACTTAGAGTCTCATTAGAATACGTTGAATGCTTTTGTATATTCATCTCTCCCTCTCTCTCTTTCGCTTTGTTTATGTGTGTGTGTATGTTGCGGAATATCCCAAGTTGAATAGAACATTTGCAGAGTATATGAACATCATTGTCATCAAATACCGGAAATTGAAAGTCATATTTCTTCAGATTGGGTTTGCGTGTTTATGTTAGCTCACTGGTAGAGAACGGGCTTGGCAATGAAGAGGTCTTGAGCTCAAAGCCTGTAGCGAATTATATATTTTTTGTTAGTAGATTTGCACAGAAATCCTATACAAGGAGTGGTTTACTTCTAGAAATATTTTCAGAAGCGTTTACGTAGCTCTGAAACGGGCTGTTTTCTAGAGTTAAGGCGGGGACATTAATATTGTGTCCAAGACCCTTCTGAATTTATTACACGCCCCATTCTTCTGGGCATGGAATCTATTAAATGGGTGACAAATCTATCTCCTTCCCCTACCTCCAGACATGCTTCGGAAACAAGATGCCACAGGTCATCCTGAGTTCTTGGTGGATCTGCCTCAACCCAACTGTCCCTTTGAGTGCGCTTCACTTCTGCCTACATATTTTCCATGGGATTAAGGCAGATCCACGAGGCGGCCAGTCAATTAAATCAATCTCAGGCTGCCCTGCGAACCATTCCTGATCCACACGGGAAGTATGTATTTGCGACTGGTCTTGCTGGAAGTAAATTACACCATCAGGCTGAAATACTCGTACAGATGGCACCATGATATTACTCATAATGTCTAAGTACTGAGCACTGTCCAGATGTCCTTCAATTCTGTGAAGCTGTCCTGCTCTGCGACTGGAAATCCAACCCCAACATGAAATAGATCATGGCCACTGCGATTGCAAGCAGCCACATATCCAGGGTCATATCGAATGCCCCTCGGACGGCGGCCCTCATTTGATGTGAATATGGATTCATCTGAGAAAACTACGTTTTCCTAATTGCGACCCACATTCGCCTGTGCAAACGCGAGACGGTAAATTTTGTGGTCGTCTGAGAGTTTTTCCTTCACGGCAACAAAACAGCCACGTAACCCAGCATGACGAAGCCTTCGCAGAGCTGTATGCTTACTACCATGAAAGAGAGAAGCTTCCCTTAGCTGCCTAGACGTCCTTAGTGGATCTAAACTGGCTTCGTTTACTAATCTCGCATCTTCGGCTTAGGTTGACACATGCGGACGACCAGGAGATCGTAAGTTACCAGTCTGACCTGTAGCATCATATTCCCGAATCCATCGCCTTCCTGTAGAGGCCGGGATACCTACTCGCCTGCTAGCTGCAGTTGCAGAATAGCCTTCCAACTCCCATAAGTAATTACTGCTGTACGTCTATCCATAGTTACCAATGTTCTGAGCTGTGAGCAGGATGCAATAGGTAAAAGCTAGTACCTGACGTGTGATTGGTTACTTGCACGACACGCCTATTGTAGGGAACGACTTGGTCAACGACTCGCTAAAGAAATCTGAAAATGGTGCGCCGTAATAATAATATTAAAAACAGTTTTTATAAAAGAATATTAATTCATACGAAAAGCTGTTTAAATTCTGACTTTACACGTATAAAAACATATATCATATACCAAACAGATTGAGCAATATGATGATAGCTGTTTTGAGACGAACACTTTCGAAGTCTCACTTCGGGTATCTTCGGAAAACAGTAAACTAAAGTTGCTGGTTCGAACCTTTAAGCCAACCTTAGAAATCGGGAAAAAATGTACAGATATGTTTTTCCTTCTGTTAAATATAATAGAAAAAAATTAACATTGATTGAAATACTTAATGATACAATATTTCGAAACTATGTATTCACACTTTCGTTTCGTCATTGTGATTTCCATACGGAAAAGAGCATTTACGTATGAGCTCAGTTATATTTCAGAAGCAGCTTCCGAAAAGGGGTCATGTTAGCTCAGTGGTGCACCCCCGAGCGTTTAAATAGTGAGTTCGATACCCGTTCAGGTGAGATTCTTTTATGATATTCTACTTTCCTCAATGCATGAAAATTATGTAAAATAGTTACATTACAATTCATCAGTTGTATATATCAGTTGAATATATATATTCATATCATCAGTTGTATATATATATTCATATCATTTCAAGACATAAGTAATTCTTATCTTGAAAATATAACATCTGAGGTATTGACAGAACGTCGGTATGTTATATGTGAATATTGAATACAAATTAAGAAAATCGTGTAATAGCAATAAATAAGTTATGTAATGTATTTATTTGTAGCTATTTTCATACGCAGATAACTTCTCAATTTTCGCATTATAGCATTTAGGTAGAGCATATCGAAAATCGGATCGTAGTTAAAGACAAAAAAACTAGCTAGCCCCAAACTGTCGCGTAAGAAATTCACGAATCGCAAAAGTAAAGTGAAGAGATTGAGAGCGGTAATACCTTAATCGCTCTCTTTCAACTCTCTCTTACCTGCATTTATACATATAAAAGTGTATGTATGTATGTTCCAATATAACTCAGGTATGCCTAGAGCATGGTTTCTCAACCTGGAAGTCGCGGCCCCTAGGGGGTCTCGAAGATAAGCGGAAGAGATAAATATAGTTAGAATCTAATTCCGGAAAATATTTTTAAATATTGTTTTGAATTTTGTTCTGATAGCCATACTTTTATTTTTTATACACACTATAAAGAACAATAAAAAATAAGTCTACTTAACATTTTCAAAGGGTGCAGAGTTGTTTAATGAATTTAAGTGAAAGAGGTATGATATGAAACTAATGAGAATTGTATATAGAAATACTAGAAAAATACACATGCAACAAAAGCTGCACATTGAAATACGATTAAAATTGAAACCTAATGAGATACCTAAGTATGGTGTAATTTCACTAGTGCAGCAATGCCCGGTTCAATCTTCGTGACGAACATTATCAAGCCATTTTCAACTGATAAGCGATTTCTTGTTTTTGTTTTAATGTTTACCATGAAAAAAAAACACTTTCGCACAAGTACGATATAGCAAATGGAATTATTAGTTTTAAAGCAGCAGATACCAGACCAGGATATTCTTCTCTCCTCATCAGGCAGAACTTGTCCAAGTCTTCGTTTCAGAAAAAAAACAGTTGCAAAGACTTGTCGCATGATCATTCTATTATTTGGTCAAGAAGTTGTGAGCTTAGATCAGATACGTTAATGGCCTCTTCAATGAAGGAGTTTAACATCCATCTTGAACCAGCACCTTCGTCGTTGGGAATATAGATATTGCAGTTACTGTATCCACTGTCAGTGCCGGGCGCAGAAAAAAGGGGGCTCTAATTTCGGAGGAAGTGTGTTACTCATCTTAGAAAAGTGCATGTGCACATGTATAAAATAGAAGGAAAAACGTAATAAAATGTGCTCAAAATCAAGGAAAGGCAGGGTTTACTTTCGAAAATTTTATTGAGCTTCGTGCCAATCACGGTGGCGCTTCGCATCTAGTCTGTCGACCTCACTCATATGTATGGAAACATCGGCGTATAGTCTCGCCTCGGGCGCTGATTTTCCATGCCACGGCACTGTTCACTATAAACAAGAAATGGATTCTACTATTATGGAAATAGGTATGTTAAAAATCCCACACAAGCTTATTATAAAACACAAATTATAAAAGGGTCGCTGGCAAGAGGATGTGATAAAAGGGGATCGTGATAGGAATTAGATTGAGAACCACTGGCCTAGAGTACACAATAACACACTGAGCAAGGTTATGTGATAATATGTAAAAAAACAGTATCACGTAACAATTTCAACACAATAACTGTGTCTTCATCAGACTTCCAGTCCTTCTGGCTGCTTGGGAGTTGGTCATCAGTCATCACTTATATACTCTTCGAAGATCCACTTTTAATTAGGCTCCGCCTCTTCATTAAAAAGTAACATCTGTGCGGCTTTCACTTTCACTTTTTAGCTGCACACGTGTCTAATTAAAAGTTTACTTTTTTTCGTTGGATACATTCTGTCCTCTAATTATCCCTATTTTCCTTATTAATTTTTGCTCTTTCTTTCTTCTTCCTTTTCATTTCTTCTTCTTTAAGCATAATCTTCTCCCACTCTTTATTTATCGAGAATCCTGCATTCCAATTCAGCACCTTGTCTCCAGCCTTCATAATCTCCCTGGCTTCCTTCCATTTTCTCACCAAAGTTCTGTTCTTTACTTCTATGACCTCTGCTTCTTCCCACCCTATCCTGTGGTTTGTATCTTTGTGATGCTTGTATATCGCATTGTTGTCCCTTTTCAATCTTACATCATCCTGGTGCTGTTTAATCCTTTCTTGCATTTTCTTTTTTGTTTCTCCTATGTAAAGTTTGTTACACTCCGCGCATCCTACTCTATATATTACTCCCTTTGATCTTTGTCCGCTACTGCTTTTCTCTTGGTTCTTCTTATTAGTTCAATTATTCTGCTTCCTCCTTTCCTGTACGTCCTAATTCTTGCTTTCGGAAGCATTCTCTTTATCTTCTCTGTTTCTTTGCCTAGGCTTTCTATTCCAAACCATTTTTTGTTCTTGTCTTCTTCCTCTTTCTTTCTCTCTGTTGCTATATCTCTTGTGATCTTATCCTCTTCGTTGTATCAATTTCTAATCAGCTGTGTCCAGAACTTCTTTAATGTAATTTTAACCACATTTCTTATATATAGTCTGAAAGAGAGTGCTGTCGGGTTACCTATGGTGGATGGGAGGGTGATACATATAAAAGATTGTTAGAAAATGATCAATATTAGTGCGAATTCATAGTTTTCGGTGTCGCTTAGATGTATGATTTTCGATTTCGCTTAACTCCGATTAAGCTCTCATTAGTAGGGATGGGCACGAGCGACTTTTCTTTGAAACTCGACTCGACTCGAAACATATATCTTTGAGGTCTACTCTAAGACTCGGTGCGAAAAATATCCTCCAACTCGACTTGGATTAGAGTCGAGTCGAACCAAAACGAGCCAAATCCTGTGTGTAGTCCTACCTAGACAATACATAGACAATATAATTATTCTATTATCAATTATACTAGTATTACTACAAATAATAATAATAATAATAATAATTATTATTATATTATAATAATTATTATTATTATTATTATTATTGTTGTTGTTGTTATTATGACAACACCGTGTATAAACATGAACGATAGACGGTTAGTAAAGGAAAACTAAAAGCTAGTTGACTGCCGACGTCGGTAGTCATGAAGTCTATAAGAAAGACATCGTTCATTACCCTAAGCTGTAAGCGTCGGTGGACTACAGATGTTCAACTATTGACCTCTCGCCAAAAATTGGTGGCCCCGCAGCGACGATCCGCGGTGGCCCCAATTCCATTTTGAAAACTTTCCACTTTAGTACTACCAGCGGAAGGCACGCGATGAAACGCCAACGAACCACAAAATTACTCTCCCAAAATATGTTAAAATGCCTATATGTGTGATTTGTTTATATTTAGGTGAGTCAAAAAAACACAAAACAAATACCTCGGGGTGGACGCGAACTATCAATATTACGATTATTAGGCACGTGTTCTTCTGCCTTCCCCACGGAAACGATCATAAAAAGCTTGCTTGTTGAAGGATAAATGATTGACGTCTTAATTTAGCAAATCAGACAAATCCCTACATCTCGAGTTCTAGGAGGTGATACCGTGAACCGTTTCAGATTTATTGCTTTCTGGTGGGGTACTATCTATGTGCAAAATTTGAGCATAATAGCCGACATGCATCTTCGATGCCTCTTATCCTTAGTACAATTTTAACCAGAGATGGTGTGGGTCAATGAAAATTTGATCCACGTCCCACCATGACCCACTATCACCCACCACCCAAATGACCCATTGGCCAACTCTGACTCATCATCCATCGTGATCCACTCTTACCGACCACCAACTATGAACCACTCTGAACCATTGCGACCAACTCCGACCCACCAAAACCCATTGACATCAACTCTGACCCATGATCCACGTCCTCCTCTCCATTGACTAAAGAGGTTACACTTGTAATAAAACAAGACTGTGAAATTATCACTTATCGGAGTTTGAATTTTTTACCGTCAATGGCTCAAGCACCTCTCTGTTACAATACTGGTGGATCTGACCTTTACGATATATAATGGCAAAGTGTTTCTCATCTTCCGAATTAAATTGAATTTAAATTTATCATATATAATTATTTCTTTGTTACCTTACAGACACATTTCAGTAGAAAATAGGATGAAATTTCAAAGTCTCAAATCAAGGAAAAGTAGATCAACGTTAAAAAGAAAGAAAAACTAATTTTCTACATAATTAAGCATGCCGTACTAATTGAAAATGCCCATGTAATTAAGTTTACAATACAAATTTATGGCCATTTTTCTCAACTATATGGCTTGATTACCTTATGCTCTGAACGCTCCACATATTAAACACCAGCTTCAGCAATTATAAATAGAAAGCAGTGGGTATAAAATTCGAAGAACTGTAGTTTTCATTATTCGATTTGTTTCTCAACTAATATCAATCGTTTTCGATTATTTTTACAAATCAACCCACTACCGATTTCCAATAGCCTATATAAAAAGTGCACCCCCACCCCCCGTTCATAAAAGACAATTTAAAAATGCCATATTCTGTTTATTCTTAATAAAGAGTTATATGCTGAATTTCAGCTCTTAGTTGAACGGTTTGTGAGATACTAAATTTTTCGCAAAAATTCGGACTTCTAATCCCCCTAAGGATATGTATTATAATGAAAGTGATACGCGTGTGATAACTTCCCAGTTGGGATTGGGGCCTGATTATTTACCAAACGTCATTTCATTTGACTTTACAATTTGACCGTGATGATTACTCAGACATAGTTACTTTCAATTTTTTATAATATAATTCATATGTTACAGGTGATTCAAAAATAATTTTTCAAGCAGTTAGCTCCTCTAGAACTAACTGCATCCCAAAATCCAACTCCTACTAACCTATGAAAATCCAAAAGTGACTGAATTTTTTCATTAGAAACAAATGACAAAAGACAAATAATAGAGATCTTGAAAGTAAAATGTAGAAAAGCTCACCAGTGTTCAGAAGATATTGTCTACAATGCACTGAACAGAATGAGTCGGAGGGTGAGTGTGAGTCACGGTGAGTGGTGTTTCGCAGTAGGTCACGTCCTTTTGACCCACGATCCACTGAGACACTCACAAATATTGACCCATTTCACCCACTTAGCAACCGACCCATTGACCAACTCCATTTTTGATATTAACATGCCTTTTTTCATTTAAAAGACGTAACATACACCCACACAATTTTTTCGTCGATTGCGAAGGTTGGCTTCATATAGTAGTTGAAATGGTAATTTTTCGCACGGTGCGAAATTGATATGATTAAAACACCCATCTTGAAGTGGGTACAAACTACCTTCCAAAGTTATTAGAAACGCTCTGAAAACTATAAATTCGACAAATATTTTAGTAATTTTTGGGATTCTATTTTTATATCTCCCAGGCCATCATCCTGTAAAGATGGGGATGAATTTGGATGTAAACTCCATTCTGCGCATCACTATCCATATCAACGACAGAGAAAATTATGGATAAAACACTAAGATCAGTCGTTTTACATTATTTTTACATGTCACACCTCCCAACTTCAATAACTTCATACTACCACAATATTTTCTTCTTAGATTGAAAGTAATATGTCCCCCAAGTTTGGTAAATGTTGCCCCAGACATTAAGGAGTTACGCTGGAATATACACTTATACAGAAACATTAAAATACTTAGAGCTGTGCGAGCAATGCCTTTGATGCTGCCCCTGTGAATTCAAAATCAAGCTGACATGTTCGTTCAGAAGTATTGCTATTTATCTCGGTGATAACGAAACTATAGACTCTACACTAATATCGGTCGTTCTAAATAATTGTATATATTACTCGACTCTAGTCTCTCCTTATTAGATGTGCTAGGGGATTTTACTCCTACTGGAAGTTGAACTTAAAGGCCATAAGAACTGCTCCCAATGAACTTGGGGACCCCGAGAGATATGGATTCGACATTAACTATGGTCATTTTCAATTACTTCTACATGTCAAAATTTCACACACACCTTCAGGGTGCTAATGAGGGCTTAACTTACGTGGCACTGGAGTGCCACTCTTTATCTAATCCACCCCGAAAATTATGGTTTCTTCACTAATGTCGGTCTTTTTTCATAATTTTGATGTCAGCCGCTTTCATTTCTCCTAGGAGAGCAAACGGATACTGCCACCGTTAGGACTAAATTTGGTCTTAAATAACATTAAAATTTCTACCAAATAATTTAGCGATCAGTGTTGCATTTAAAAGCTCGGCGTCCCTACGCACTTTTGCTCTCGGCGCCCCCAATAACTACATATTTCTCCGCCCCTTCATCCCTAACTTAAAAATAAAACTTAATTCGAATATGCTTAATTAGTGAATTTATTACAATTAAATACCACTCACTACATGCTACGGCTACAACTACGTAACAAAAAAAAAAAAAAAACAAATGTGAAACATGTTCTGAATTATTTTTAGATTTCTTACGCTATTATTAAACATATTAGAATAGTAAAAGAGGATTGTTCATGAAATAGTATATTTGCTCTCGATTTTTAACTTTTTCATACGGAAAAAATTAAAATATTATTCAAGTTTTAAACTTTGCACTCTGCAAATATGTTGCCCTCTAGGCAATGGGACTAATGTGAAATGTGGGCTAATGTGGACTAATGAGAAATGCGGCACTGTTAGCGGCGCTGAAAACTTACGATTCGATTCTAATATCTGTTGATTTCGATATTTTTATGTCGCTACGTAACCACCCTGGGTGCTAATGGGAGCTTAATTGGACTTGAATTGAAAGTAGAACTATTCACCTAAGCGACCACGAAACTATGCATTCGATACTAATATCGACCCGTTTCTAGCATCGTTGATATGTATCCCGACAGTACTCTTTTCCAGATTGTAAGAAATATAGTTAAAATTGCTCTAGATATATCAGAATTATGTTGAAACACACACATACATCTCCTTTTTTATTCTGTATAAATAGAAAGTGAGAGAGCGAGCGAGAGAGAGCGACTCAAGGCTTCACCACTTCCACATTGCAAAAGCATATATCAGGAATTGAATTGAAAATTTATATAAAGATTTTCTGCTGTGGCATGCTTCATAAGGACAATTCCAGTCTGCTCACGTGACCTTTGGGGTTCATGAATTTCTTGCTTGCGTTGCGACTTTGGATATACTGTTTATAGCCTCTGTTTATGCATCGAATATTTTTTTAAGAACATAAATGACATGTTGTATTATGAATGTTGAGAATTACCCTCTATATAACAAATAGCTGCAAATAAACATATTACATGATTATTTATTGCTATTGAACGAGTTTCTTAACTTGTATTTAACATTCTCATATATAATACCGACCTACTGTGAACACCTATCTATTTCAGATGTTATATTTTAAACATTATAATTACTATGTTCTGCAATGATTGTGTTATATATATACAACTGATGTATTTTAATGTAATTATTTTATAAAATTTTTCATGCATTGCGGAAAATATAATTTTTAAAAAAGAATTGACCCAGAAGAGAATCGAACTCACAACCTTATAATTTAAACTCCGACAGCTTACCAGTGAGCAAACACAAGGACTTTCGGAAACATCCTTTTAGCGATGTATAACGGTTCTCAAGAAAATTATGACATTCATATCCACTACAAACGCTGTTTTTGTTCTACTTTGACTTTTATTTTAGTACTCACGCGATAATTATGTTCTATGTCTTAACTTTGAGCATACTTTTACATATGGAAAGATTCTTTAACGTATCTAAATGTTCCATTACGTAAGGAGAGCTAAATGACAAACAAGCATGCGCTGACATTAATATAAGGTTTCGAAATATTGTATCATTAAGTATTTCAATCAAGGTTGCTTTTTTTCAACACTTGATAACAAGTCTTATTATATTTAAAAGAAGAAAAACACATCTGCAAACTTTTCCCCGATTGCAAAGGCTGGCTTGGAGGTTCGAACCTGGTTTACTATTTTCCGAAGATACCCGAAGTTGGACTTAGAAAATTTTTGCCTCAAAACACCAATAAAGAATGCGCTCAAGCTTTTTGAGACAAGGTGTACACTCATGTCCAAAATTATTGTCGCATGTCTATAAATATGTTGTTGTAGGAATATAATTTGATAACGAATTCGCCTGGTATTTCTTACAATGATAGTATGTGTATAATCAGCAAAGACATGTATGTGGCAAATTTCGTGTCAAAAGAGCAGTAAATAAGAGCAATAAAACGAAAACAAAACTTTCTTGTCGATTTAGCAACATTTTTTTTACTCATTTTAATTTTCGTATTTATAACTTTTTTCCTATAAAATTTACTACAAATATACATTTCCCAATTATACACATACTATCAGTATTAAAAACACCCTGTAAAATCATTATCAAATTATATTTTTACAAGAAGACAGTTATAGATATGCGACAATCATTTTGCACATGAGTGTACATTGTGACACTGGTTCAGGCTATCGGATTTATCTTATTGAATGTAATCTCTCTATTTACTCTATGCGAAGAAAGTTAAATATGTGCATATTAACGGTTTTGTTTTCGGAATCGTGGAAGATGATAAACCATAGTAGGAGTAAAGCACGTGTGGGTGAACAAATCCTTATCACAAAACCGAATTGACCATGGCACGAGCGGTGTTGTCTTCAGCACTCGACCTTGGGAGATCAACCCTTTCAATGGTGAATCCATATGCTCATATTTTCTCCGCGATAAAGCTGTTGTTACAGTGTCTTGCAAAGCGTGCTGTGCTAACTAGAAATGTCAATGCCCGTGAAAGTGTGATCTTCTGTTGCTTCCTTTAATTTTGTATTGAAAGTTGTGCGAAGTTACTGTTTACATCAGAAGTCTACAAATAAATACTACATGTTTTTTTTTTACAAGATTTGTTGTTATTGGACAAGCTTGGAGGACAAGCTTGCCTGGCTATAACACAGTAAAAAATGTGCAATAGTATTCGATATTCCATAACTAAATTACCCTAATCAGAATACTTAATGAAAATATTATAGAGCAATAAGTAGATGAATTTGAATATCGTGTTAGTGACAGATCCATAAAATAAAATAGCACTGTAAAAATAAAATAGAATTTAAACACTTTTCGTACAGATGTTGACTGCAAATATATCAAGTGTGTGTTTATAAAGTGTGCTTTGCGTGTCCAAAAGCGTTCATTCTCTGAGAACAGTATCTAGTATGAAATATTTAAAACACTTCTTTTCGGCAAACAGTTCGAAAACTGATGGCATACAATTTGACCATATATCTGGAACATATTTGGACAACACAGCATCTATAAGGGGTGAATATCTGTCATCTCTAGGTGTTCAAAGAGTATGTCTAAAAGAAGTTTCCGTATTTTTTACAGTGATGTGTAAATGCATGAAGACAAGTTTGCACATTCGTTGTGATCCTGAAATAATGCCTAAGTTGCTACAGAGCGCAAGAGATAGCATGAGCTATGAGAAGCAGGAGGTAGGAAGAACGCTAATCACTGCGAGGATGTCAGTGGAGAGAGAGGGAAGATTTTTTGGTAGTGTTTCTAATCCATGCCGATACTAACCTCCAACATAAGTAACAACAATGGCTAATAACTACTTAAGGCAACTTATATATATTATGATATGTTTACCTGTAGCTTCAGGTATTTATAAAGGTTCAATACCGTCCATACTATCCATCTCATTATCATCGTCTTCCGTCTCACTTTCTTCACAAGAGTCACTATTACTGTCACTGACCTCGGCTAAGTTTATTGTAAAGTTTTCAGTAAGAATGTCTAACTGAGGTTCCATTTGCAAATATGCTTGTTCACATCTTCGTACTTTATCACACCTAGCCTTCCACTCTTCCGCTGTTATGATTGTAAATTTCTCTTCGGCGAGTTTCATCGCATCGATAATGGAAAAAGTGGTATTTCTTGCTGCTACATATTCTTTGACTGCAGCCCAAATCAACTCTATTGGGTTTAGATCAGGATGATACGGGGGCAAACTAGGAACTGTATGTCCATATTCAGCAAGGAGCGAATCTACTTAAAATGTCCGAAAACGAAATTTCTTGGCTTTGATTAAATTATAAAGTTCTGATTTGTACATATTTTCTCTGAAAGGAATATTGTGTCTTACAAGCCAATCGATCATTACAGCTTTACGAGATGATGATGTCGGTGAAGAATCTAAATAGACATTGTGATATGGTGCATTGTCTATCACAAGAACTGAATTACATGGCAAGTTAGGAATTAGCCGTGACTTCAACCACTTTTCATAGTTTTCATAATTCATGTCGTCGTCATAATCGCCAGATTTCGTTCCAGATTTGAACATGAGTAACGCGTCTGGAATGAAACCGTTTTCTCCGCCAGCATGCATGATTGTTACGCGTTGTCCTTTAGAAATTGGTGTGAGGAAACCTGTATTCTTCTTATCGCTTCACGCGTGTTGTTTTGTGTGCGATGAATGCAAGTACGTTTCATCCATGTAAATTATGGGGCGGTTCTGCGTTCTGTAATGATCTATAGCTCGCAAATAAGCCAACCTCTTTGACCGAAATTCATCTTTTTCAAAAAGTAGTCGTCTATTGTTTTCAGCCTTAATCCATCTAAATCTTAAGGAACGGATTATTTTCCGTAAAGACCAAGTGCTTCCATTGAAATTAATCTTTTCTCGAAGTACTTGCAACAGTGATTTTACAGAAGGTCGTTGACCGTGAACAATATGAAATTCATTAATTGTTCGACGAATAACGCATTTGTGAAAATCATCCACTGAGATTTTTGTTTTTCGTTGTGCTCGCTTCTTATTCGGAGTAGAAAAGCTCGTTCCTGTGATTTTGTTTTTTTCCCGCTCACTCAAAACACGTTATGGTGTACTTACTGAAACGCCGGTAGCTTCAGATACTCGCTTTTGCACTTGTTTTACATTAATTGGATTTCCACTGTCAGCCTCTTTCTTCGTAAAATCATAAACATTAACCAAAATCTCTCTGCTTTGGCTGTGAATTACTTTTGATCCTCCAAGTTTTCAGCTCTTCTTACCCTCCATTATGATTTTAAAAAAAGGAACAAACCAGCACACAACACAAACTAAAACAACACAGAACTATGCACAAAGAACCACTCTTCACTGAATACAAGAACACTGTGTCCAGTTCTGCTTCTGCATGTGTCTCTTAAGACGCCCCTATCTGTGTCATAAATAACCACTCCCGGAGGGAGGGTACCAATAGGATCATTTTGTTTTACCAGAGAAAATGACAAACTTCCCTGTATGAGAGGGGAAGGAGTTGACAGGTCTGTAGCCACGATTTCCCTAAGGCTAGGACATGAGTCGTGGTCCCTAGAATGAATGGGTTGCAAATATAGGTAGTGTTATGTGATATAATTTTTAGTTATTTTAGCTTACTTTACGATCATCTTGTATTAAAAAAATAAACGAGTAAGGAAACCTTTAACGGACCGAGTGCACTTTTACATCTTATTAAATGAATATGCTACTTTATTGTTCAGATTTTTCTAAATGAAGATGAGAAAAGCAGGCTGCAGATTGATTCAAAGTGTCTTTGTCATCCCTTCCCAGAAATGCTTCAAATCGCCAAATTCTAGTTCACCGCTGTGGCAGTTAGCAACACTATTACGATTGCCTGATCCTTTCAAGTATGTTGGTGGCGGATTTCAAGGTCATAGCTCATGCTATCCCTCGCGCCCTGTATTTTTGTCGACTTTCTCGAATTGATATTGTTGACTTTTGGATTCCAATGTTAAGACTTATAACATGTTCACATGGAACTGCAATCGCGAATTTATTTTGGGGTGTGTCCAAACAGGACATTTTGTTAAAAAAGTATTTTTGAAATTTCACGATATCTTTAAACATTTTGTTGAATGTGGATTTTCACTGAGTACAGGTTCCATAGTGTATGGTTGTCATATGGCTATTAGATGGTTGTCAAAATTATGAAAACATCTCAAGAAAATAAACTTTGATGATTAAAATATCTTGGAAGCATTCGGACATCATGTAGTCTTAATAGACAGAGCCAAGCGAAACAAAGTTTTATTTGGGTGTCTCCCGTATATAAACACAGACGGATGAAAAAATGGTAAAAGAGAAGTCTTAAACGCTTTTCCAAGCATTGACCGTATAATTTGAAGGTTCTATACACCATTTATTCCCATTAAAGCGTTGTTTGCGCTGAAGAGCGTTCGGAAATTGTAACGGGACAGTGAATGTTCAAGTTATACAACTCACGCCAGACTCTGATTGTCACAATAAGTTATTCCATGTGTTTATTGAATTTTGCAGTCACTTTTAATATATCCCATCTACTGTCCTTGGTGAGTTCGTTCAACGCTTGGTGACCTTGTTGTTGAGAATTCTCTTCCGCCCAATACTACTCTTTCAAAGTGTTGTTTTCTCATGCGTTCTGTGAACTGCCATCACCTTAGACACGTTTTCTCATTACACACCTAACACAGTTGCCACCTTACATATACCTCCAGTAATTAACTCCCCAAGCAATAAATCTAGGTTCTTTGGAACTCTGAAAGGTCTAAAAATTTGTATCTACATGCTTCATTAGATCTTCATTCCAGTGAGTTTAATAGTATTATACAAATTCATACAAATGAAATATATTATATGGTATTTTCAGTATTAGTGTCTACAAAATAGCTTCATGTTACTATAATGTATTGCATTTGGTAAACATATAGGCCGAAATATTCATCATATGGCAGTGTAAATGTCAATGTGCAAATAAATATTATTATTTTCATTCCAGTATCTAAACAAACCAGAATGAATCTTTTGAAATTGCAAAAAGAAATTTCATCTCGATTTATACAAGCAGGGATTCAAGAATCCTCTCTCTTAGAAGACATCTTAGTTGTCTCCAGGAAGCATAGCGAGAAACAAGTGCATATATTATTAGGTAATGGACTGTGTGAGAGAAATTTTCTACTAAAGGTAAATATTACTGGAGAAAGGTATGCGATTAACTATTTCTATGTTCTCTTGAGAAAGTAAAAATATTATGTTCCGATAATCAAACGTTCACTATTGTACCTGATTGTAGTTTCGTTTCACGGACTTCAATATGGCATCGTAAGTAAATTAAAGTTGTCCTCCAATATCATAAAGACACCTTGATCTCTTCTACTATTAAAAAAAAACTATTTCCAATCAGAGGAGTGAGTAATAACCTGAGAAGCTCTTTCAACCAATGATTTGAAAGTTTCTTGGTGAAATCAATTAGAAAAAAAACATATCTACTGTTAGATAAGATCATGGATTTTCTTAAGATTATGTCGTTTCTTTCCATTGTTTATTCAAGTATTTGCTTTATGGCCGTTCATTTCAATTTACTGTACCATCGTTCTTCCTTAGTTCAACAACGTTAAATTAATTTCTATTGTCTCTTCTTAGTTATCAACAACCAACGTTTTGGACGAAAAAAATTCATGGATAATATTATTGGAAAAAGATTGGGAAATAAGTGAATTGTTTCTCGGAGTTAAGATTCCTTTTAATAGCTTCATCGTCGTAATTCAAAGAACATCTATGGAGGGATCAGAAGAAACAATATTACGTCTTTCAGAAATAGATCAAACTAGTCTGAATACTCCATTGGCCATTGTAGAAATCGGAAGATGGTATTCATCAGGAACCTTCTATATGATGCATAACAACATTCGGAGTCGACGAAAGAATATGCAAGGAATTGTCATTTCTGCTGCGACGTGTGGGGTAAGTTCGCTTGTACATAAGTATTCATTAGCACTTATTATTTCTATGACGGAATACATAGTTGACTGCATTAACAGTTTAAGCACACAAAGCCAATATGATTTATGCACTGAAAATTCAATTTGTGAGATATATGGACAGACTCGTATTTACCCATTATTACTTATTAAAAATCTATATTGAATATGGTGTCCAAAAAAAAAGTGGGATGTTCATGAGTGAAATATTTAAGGACGGTGTATACTAAGAACAATTTTGGCACCTCTGTGCGACATAGTTTTTATGTTGTGCTACTGACACTAGAAGGAGCTGAGGCTATTGCTTATTGGCTGACATAGCAATCCTTGCATTTTGTTCTATATGGTCCATTCCGTTGCTGTTTGTTCAATGTAAGCGGACACTGTCGTATTGTTTAGGTCCATACTGAATGGATAAAGTAAAGAGGTGGACGTTTCTACAACCCAGGGACATAAACTATTTAAATACTAATCTGCACATGACATTTCTAATTTCTAATTTCATTCTAATTTCGTTATTTCACGATTATATTATCATTAATCTTATTATCAATGCTTGCCATTGCCTTGGTGCATAATCCTGAAACTTAGAAGAAAAATAAAAATATAAGAAATAAAAGTGAAAGTCTTACAAGGTACATTCGCGAAGTGCCTCCTCGGGATTCGTGCAAAATTGATTCAAATACGAAGTACTCCTCGGCCCAATGTGTATTGTACTATTTTTAGCGATCCATACTGGTATTCATGGGCCTTCATACATTTGAAATTCAATCATACACTATTATAATGCAAAATAAAATGCAATAGGTATGGTTAGTTAGCTTTTGAATACAACACTAGTTAGGTAGGTAAGGCATAAAAGTAGTATTTGATGATTTTCAAATTTTTTATATTATTTTTTTTATTTTTCAAGTTTGTGTTTGTGCTGTGATTTCGCCACAAAAGTCTCTCTCTCTCGTCCTTGTTCTTCAAACAAAAATGAAAGAATGGTGAAATAAATAAAGCAAAAGAAGATTGCAATGAAGATAGCCTTTTTCGGTTAAACTTTCATGTGCCGATCTGAGCTATAAGAAAACAAAATACTATAATGCTAGATCTCAAAATTGCTTTTAGTTTCTTTAGATGTGAATGGAAATGGATGTAGGCATATGCAAAAAAAAAAAAAAAAAAAAACGATCAAATGCTACTTGTCTGACACATGTTACCCCTCCCCTACGACTACCATCATCTTGAATCCGCCATATTGGCTTCAACTTTCGTTTTGTTTAAATGGAAATAGGTGCATGTAAAACAACAAACTCATGTTCAGTTTCCTCGGAAATTCACTGATGTAATGAATTTTGCTGTAGCTTGTACGGTTTGAAAGATATTGCATATGAAATCCCTCCGAGCATTTCTTGGGAAATAACGTAACGCAAGTAACGATTCCTAGTAACGCGTTACCTCTTTCCAAAGTAACTGTAACTCTAACGCTTGTGGCGAATCAAATTTTGAATTTATTCACCAAAATATATTTTCGTTATTTTTGTAGTTTATTTCGTTTTTGTTATATGTTGTTATTTATTGGATTGCTATATGTTATTAGTTTAAAATATTTTGCAATGATGCTATATGACTAGTTTGCGTCATACGTCATTAAGTAGTGCATATTTGAGCGTATGAATATGGAGGCAGTTAGTTATCCTTGTAAATTTTAATATTTATAGAAATAATATACACGTTTCCATGGATACCGCTATGTAAACCCCAAACTCCGATATATAGTAAAGCAAAAGTAAAGTTAGTTGGGTTCGAGAGTTTGTAGAAAATGGAAATTTTATAAAAGTCGATCCAATATAATTTAGTAAGCAGCAAGTTACGTAATTTTCCAAGTTTTGAGCTGCCTTCGAAATCAATAGTTACTTAAAGGATTAAACAAAGTGAGTTTAGTTTAAACTGGATTGTATTTAAATGTAAATTTGTCTGAAAATAGTAAATTGTACACAAATATATTGGATGCGGACTGATCAAAGGAAATTTGGATCTTGGTGTAGTAGCTGTGAATAAGGTCAATTAGATGTATCTATATAATTAGCTCATTCAAGTGATATTTAATTCGTCTTCAGTGGAATATATTTTACAAGTGACATAGCCTTCAAAATGATCAGTACTTAAGAAACTTCAGCTCGCCTCCCTCGAAAGGGGATGGCTGAAACCTAGATTCACTGCACAAATGTCTTAGCTACAACAAAATTTTAAAAGTTCAGAAATGTTGACTAGCATATAAAAAAATTAATTTTACTACTTAAATAAACAAGTCTTGGCTATTGTACAATATGATGTATAATCAAAATCATTTTCTGAGTTGAAATATAGTAAATTTGAACCTGCTCTTTACTAAATCTATTCTAATTCTTTATTAACTAAGTGGTAAATGGATTGCATATTTGATCTCATGTTACTTTGAAATTACAGTACGATTGTTCATGTTTGTTCAATATAGTACAGAAAAATGTAGAAATTCCGATCACAGGTTAGATTAAATTATTTTCCAGGTCTTGTCCTAGTAGTATTTCTTCAGTAAATGCATGTACAAGAATCTGAAGATGTGTGTAGTATTTCTTTACCAATGCATGTACAAGTACCTGTACTAATAATGAAGTGTAGAAAATACCTACTAAAATATAGGTAATACAATTAGCAACACAATCGTATAATTTTGTATGAATTGATAGAATACTAACAGCATGAATTTTTATTCTCTTATTTGGAAATTGAGATCTGTAAATTTGTGTTGGTGGATACATGCATGTTGATTGTTTAATATTATTAACCGAAACTAAATATATTAAACATCCTATTATGTTGATTAAAAAGGGACATCTATCAGCAGATGTAGAACTTTTTTATGAAACATAATCACTGTTTTTGCTAACATGCAAATTATAAAATAAAAGTTGAAAAGCAAATTCTTTAGGTGTTGAAATTAATTCTATAGCTTGTATATAAGAAATAGTTAGTATTTAATGGCCATAAAATTCATCAGTAGGGATTTGGAAGAATCTGGTATTATTTTGATTTTATTACAGTGTCAGATTGCGTAAATACTAATAAAGCTAAATACAAGGAATTTTATTTTCCAACATGTCTTCGAAGTAGTACGGTAGTTCCAGATTTTACCGCTACAAAACGAAGTGGCGACCTAGAATAAGCTAATTTCAATACACATCACATTTATTTATTTACTTTACTGTTTAATATTATCCCTTTTTAATTATCCCTTTATAACTACAAAGAGTGGCTTTCCCAGTAATCAGGATTTTATTTGTCCTTTTCTGATGAGGCCTGTGGTGATTAATATTACGATAATAAATTGATAAGAAAGTGTGAAATTAAAAGGCTAAAACAATAATAGATGAACATTGTGTAGTGTGTCAGGTTCAGTCTTATCTCTTTTTCGTAGGGTAGGTTGAGCTATTTTTGTGATATAGTTGCTTAATAAGCAAATATTATCTGAAGAAAACTGGTGACGTTATATTTTTTAATTATTATTTCGGTTGTGAGATGGTGCGTACTCGCAAAGGAAATAAAACCAATATGATCGTTAAATGCTGTGTACAAAAGAAGGACGATTCTGTACTAATCTGTGATAAATGTTCAGCAGGATTTCATGTTAGTTGTTCCACAATGACTGTGGAAGATTATGAACCATACCGATTAGGTAATGCTACATGGCTGTGTAAACAGTGTAAAAATCAAAGCACTATCAGCGATAACGAGAAAAATGGTACAGATTCAGTTGACGTTTCTGGAAGTGGACTAGAATCTGCTACTGAATCCGAGTTTAGTACTGTTAGTGGTAATTCCGTAGTAGATAATGTAAACACATTACCACACAATGGAAATGGGGGGAAAGAAAAGGACATTGTAAATTTAGATCAAGGTTTGGAACAGATGAAAGAATGGTTTATATCTATGGGGTTGTTTGAAATGTTAAATAAAACCACTGAACAGTTGAAAGAATTGAAGGATACCTCTGTGCAAAAGTTTACATAGTTAGAAGAAAGCAATGCACAGATTGTCCAGACACAAGCTAAAGTACAAACAGAAATTTCTAATGTTCATACTGAAATTTTTAAGCTACGTTCTGAAGCTGGAAATAATAGTAAACAGATAAATGAAATGAAAACAGATTTATCTAAAATACGTACTGAGGTTGGTGAAGTACAAGTAGAGGTTGTTCAGATTTAGTAGGTCAGGTTACTGAACTTAAAACAGAGGTATCAGAACAAGTTAGTAATTTGAATACTCAAATATCAAGCGTTTGTGCCGCAATAATTTCTTTGCATGAAGAGTTAAATACTGTGAAATCTGATGTAGATAGATCTGGAAATAAGGTGAAAGAAATCGTTTCAGATTTGAACAAGATGAAAATTACTGTAGAATCATTTAATGAAGTTAGTAATAATGTAAAGCTGATAGATCAGAACTGGAAAAAAGCTACAGAACGGGTACAAACCATTTTAGATAAGCACAATACAAGATTGGATGATCATGAAAGGCGAATTGGTTCAGAAGTGTCACAATTCAACAGTTTAGAAAATAGGCTTTCTAAATTGGAGGATAAGGTTAGCACGTCTAAGGAAGGGGTTGCTTCTGAAAGAAATGATTCAAATAGACACGTGATTTACACTAATACTCATGTTAGGCGCAACAAAAATTCTAGAGAAACGCGAAATCAAGACTTGTTTGTTTCGGAAGGTCCTAGTAGTGGTTCTGAAGGAGACGATGAAGACTTTAGATTTATTCCCATGCGCGCTAGAACTAACAAAGTAACGCCATCTATGCATACTAAAGTTCTTAACAACAACAACATTCAAAATGGTCAACCTTCTGATTTTGTTGATGTTTTGCCGGATTTGATGTTTAGTAGTAATGATAGGTATCCGAATGAAGGTTTGAACTCTCCAATGAGAGATTATACTAATTTTAATATTCCAACTAATAATTATCTATCAAATATCAGGTTGCCTAACAGTCATAGAACTAATGTACACAATGAATCTCAAGGTAAAGCTTGTGTTAGGTTATCGAGTGATTTCCGAGAACTACCTAAGTTTTCAGGTAACATAGAAAAGGAATCTGCAAGAAATTACTTACGAAAACTGATTCAATGCTTAGATTATTTTAAATTGGACGATAGTATGAAGTTATACGCTATTTCAAATACCTTAGAAGGACAAGCTCAGTCATGGTTTAAATCAATCGAGTCCAGATTAAGGTCTTATCCAGATTTTATTTACTACTTCACTCAACAGTTCTTTTCTCCACAAATGGAACGATTAATGTTAAAACAGCTACAGTCTATGAAATATGATCCATCTAAATACAAATCTTTGACAGAATATACGTGGTATTTATTGGAACGATATTTCCATATAGTTAGTAAGCCATCTGAATTTGATGCCATTAATTTGGTACTTGATGCTCTCCCATACGAAGAATCCAGGTTACTGAAACTAACAAAACCTAAATCCATTAATGAACTTACATACACTCTTATGGAGTGGCAGTCTCCTGATAAATCAAATACTGTATTGATAGACGGTGGACATAGAAAAAAAAGCAAATATTCATAGAGTAAAAGCAGCACCTAAGAAATTTAATAAGGTTAAAACTCTTGAAATGTCGTGTCAGACTGAGGAAAACTATGTAGAAAATTCAAGTAACATGTACCGAAATAACAACATCCCACGTGACAATAATAGAAATAATCACAATAGGTTTTCTAACAGAAGAAGCTCTAGATTTGAAAATAATGGAACTAATTTGAGTAGTCAGAATATTAATAATTATGGAAGGTACAGAGAAAATAGAAATGGTAATAGTGATAATAGAATTGGGAATAATTACATAGGAAATTTTAGGAATTGGAGAAATGTTCCTCATAATCAAAATATACCGTACTATGCCTTTCCTCCTGTGCCATTTATGCCCAGTAATGTTAGAGATTTTCAAGGTTCATATCCTCCTCGATTTTACCAGAATTCGAATCAAAATAGGCAAAGTTCAATGTCAGGAAATCCCTCTAGAGAGACGGAAGAAATTAATACCTCAAATACAAATCAGGGAAATGTCTCTGGCAGCCGTTAGGTTGTGATGGGGGTATCGACTGCCTAGAGAAATCATCCCCATCAAATAAAATTACTGATAGGAAACATGTTAAAGAAATTATCGAGGAAGAAGAAACACTTATTAAAGAAAGAATAGATGTTACCGTTGAGAATAAAACAAATTTTGAATCAGAGGAATCTCCACTGAAATTATCGATTTGTTTTGTTATTAATGAAGAAGAAATGGAAAGGGATGAAATTGTGACATATCCTTCTCCGACTCTCGATTGTCATATTGCCGATATTAAGTTAAAGGCCATCTTGGATTCTGGGAGTGACTTAAATTTATTAAATTATAAAATTTGGGAACGGATTAATGCAAAATTTCCGACTGCTAAATTGAAGCCAATGACTTCATTAGATCTGAAGGGATTTGCTGGAAATGAAAGTTTTACTGTGAAGGGATTCCAAATAATAAACATTAAGATTCAAGGTAGTATATTTGAAGTACCTGTGTATGTTTTAAAGAATTTAAAACCAGATTTTATATTGGGTTATCCGTTTTTCATCAGACATAAAGTAACACTTAATTGTAAGGACAACATTTTAAAAATTATGGATAATTTTGAAAAGGAAGTGACAATAAATTTAGAAAATGAACAGACTGTATATATAGACTCTGTTTCATCTGAATCCCAAAATCCAGAAATAAATAGAACCTCAAGTATTAGTGAAGATGAAATCAAAACCGCCGTAAATGAAAGGGAAGATTTGTCATCATCTGTTAAAGATAAGTTAGTGGAATTACTTCCCAGATATAGACATTTATTTTCAAATGATCCAAGATTGATAAAAGTCGAACCATACAAAATAAAACTCACTGATGATGAGCCAGTAGTAGGGAAAATTTATCCCATACCACAAGCCTTACGTGAAGCTTTTGAACATGAATTAGAAAACTGGTTGAAATTAGGGGTGGCTGTTGAGAAGAGTAGTCCCTATTTAAACCCAATTCACTGCGTGAAGAAAGCTAATGGGGCTGTCAGGCCAGTTTTGGATCTCAGATTATTAAATCTGAAGGTCGTGAGCCCTAAAATTCAAGTTGAGCCTGTAGCAGATTTATTAGTAAGACTAGCAGGTGCGAACATATATTCAAGTATCGATATTACACAAGCGTATTATGGAATTCCCCTCCATCCAGACTCCTATGAGTGTACGAGTTTCTTATATTCAAACAGACAATACTGTCTCTGTCGACTTCCGATGGGACTACGCTCAGCTACAAGTGTTTACCAAGAGGTGATGAATAAATTCTTTGGAACACGATTGAAATCATTCGTGATAAATTTTCTAGATGACCAATTGATTTTCAGCACTTCTATAGACGACCATCTTAGACACTTAGAAACAGTCTTTCAGATATTTGACTCTGCTAATTTTGCATTAAATTTTAAAAAATGTAGTTTCATGCGAAAGGAAATAAAATTCTTGGGATATGTAGTCAGTGGGAAAACGATCAAGGTAAACCCAAAAATGAACGAGCCTATTAGATATTTTCCGCTTCCGAAGACAAAGAAACAATTGCGCTCGTTTTTAGGGCTTATTTCATTTAGAAGGAAGCACATAAAGGATTTCGCTGAGCTTACTGCACCACTTTTCGACTTATTAAAGAAAGACAGAAAATTAGTTTTTACCCAAGAATTGTTAGATATTTTCGAAAATTTACGTATTATAGCCAGTAATCCTCCAGCATTAGCACAACCAGATTACAATCTACAGTTTCATTTGTATTCAGATGCCTGTGCCCAAAGTCTAGCAAGTTACTTAGCACAATTTCCAGATAATCAAGAAGAACCTGAGGTCATAGCTTATGCAAGCCGACGAATAAAAGCCCATGAATTTTCATTGAGCATATACCAATTGGAATTACATTCAGTGTTATATGGTTGTGAACAATTTTCTAGTTTCATACTAGGTAGGCCAGTAATAGTTCACACAGATAATATGGCAGTAACACATGCTTTCACTGTGAAAAATTTGGATGTAAGAACGACCAAAATTTTGCTTAAACTGCAGAGGTTTGATCTTACCTTTTGCCATATTTCTACAAAGGAAAATAGAATAGCAGATATACTAAGTAGACATCCACCTGAACCTCCTTTGGAAACTGAGTATCATTTCATAAATTTTCTGACGAGTGAAGATTATCCATTGTTTGATTTCGAAGAACTAAAGGAGGAACAACAAAAGGATGATTACTGTAAAAAGTTGATAAAGGTTCATCCTTCTAAAACATTCATTCATCAAAATGCTTTATACTTTAAGAATAAGATATCACAAAATTGGTTACTGGTAGTTCCAAAGACTATGGTTAAATCAATAATAGAAAAAATTCACGGGAAAACACATTTTGGTATAAAGAAATGTACGGCTTTTATTCAGAAATTATTTAAGTGGAAAAACCAGAAGCAAGACGTTCGGAGGCATATAAAGGACTGCGTAGAATGTGCTAAAATAAAATATTCAAACCAAATAATTGCAAAAGATCCATGTCACATGCAGGCAGATAGAGCTCACGAGAAATTATGTATTGATATAGTTGGGAGGTTACCTAAAAGTAGTGGGTATAATTATATATTATCAATTATAGATGTATATTCCCGATTCGTAACTTTCTTTCCTCTGAAAAAGGCAAATTCAAGAGAGATAATTTCCGTTTTAGAAAGTAAGTACTTTTATATGCTACCACATCCAACTTATTTAGTAAGTGATCGTGGAGCTCAGTTTTTATCCAAGAGATGGAAACATTTATGCGACAACAAGAATATTAAACATATTGTAACATCACCATATTCTCCTTTTTCAAATGGTTTGATAGAAAGAGTCCACAGAAACTTAAACCAGCTAATTAGATTAAAGTGTCATGATGATCACACCAAGTGGAACCAAATGTTAAAGCTAATTCAAGATTCCCTGAACTACTCAGTATGTGAGTCTACTGGTAAATCACCTCTGGAATTATTTCTATCATATTCAGCTGACTTACATTTTCGCAGAATGTATCCTTGGCCTAAAACTCTGGAAGAAACAAATTTAGAAGATAGACAGTTCCAAGCGGAATTCAATATACCAAAGCAAAACAAATCCGATAATGAGAATAAAGTCAGAAAAGGAATATCTATAAAGGAGAATGATCTAGTCTTGATTAGAACACACCATCAATCTTCTGCTATTAAACAAATGATTCACAAGTATTTCTTTTGCTATTGTGGTCCATTTCTTGTGTATAAGGTATTAAGAAATAGGGCTATTCTGAAAGTCTTACAAGGAAATGACATAGGAAGTCAGAAATTTTCAAACTTAAAACTTTTTAACTGCTCAGAAGAAAAGAAACAAGAATTACTGAAAAATTTTAAGGAGCATTAATTAATGAAATATAATAATCTCAAGAAAAGAAAGAAACGTGGCGATATAAAGTGTAAGTGGCCTATACTTAACAATTAGAAAAAAGATTAATAAATGTTAGTACGAGAAACTTAGTAAGGAAAATTAGTATAATTATCTGTTGATAATCTTTCAAGTTTTATTAAATTACCTTATAAAAAATAAAAAAATAAAATCATTTTTAGGTTCTCAGTTGGACAAATATGTAAAGCTGTTCACTGAAAGTGTTCTATACTTAATATCTTTAAAAAATAGAAAATTAATTTTAAAAATAAGTTTTTACACTTCGTTTCAAAACTTATTTTTAAATCCCAGCGCTGGAAACCTTGTGGCGAATCAAATTTTGAATTTATTCACCAAAATATATTTTCGTTATTTTTGTAGTTTATTTCGTTTTTGTTATATGTTGTTATTTATTGGATTGCTATATGTTATTAGTTTAAAATATTTTGCATTGATGCTATATGACTAGTTTGCGTCATACGTCATTAAGTAGTGCATATTTGAGCGTATGAATATGGAGGCAGTTAGTTATCCTTGTAAATTTTAATATTTATAGAAATAATATACACGTTTCCATGGATACCGCTATGTAAACCCCAAACTCCGATATATAGTAAAGCAAAAGTAAAGTTAGTTGGGTTCGAGAGTTTGTAGAAAATGGAAATTTTATAAAAGTCGATCCAATATAATTTAGTAAGCAGCAAGTTACGTAATTTTCCAAGTTTTGAGCTGCCTTCGAAATCAATAGTTACTTAAAGGATTAAACAAAGTGAGTTTAGTTTAAACTGGATTGTATTTAAATGTAAATTTGTCTGAAAATAGTAAATTGTACACAAATATATTGGATGCGGACTGATCAAAGGAAATTTGGATCTTGGTGTAGTAGCTGTGAAAAGGTCAAATAGATTTAGCTATATAATTAGCTCATTCAAGTGATATTTAATTCGTCTTCAGTGGAATATATTTTACAAGTGACATAGCCTTCAAAATGATCAGTACTTAAGAAACTTCAGCTCGCCTTCCTCGAAAGGGGATGGCTGAAACCTAGATTCACTGCACAAATGTCTTAGCTACAACAAAATTTAAAAGTTCAGAAATGTTGACTAGCATATAAAAAAATTAATTTTACTACTTAAATAAACAAGTCTTGGCTATTGTAGAATATGATGTATAATCAAAATCATTTTCTGAGTTGAAATATAGTAAATTTGAACCTGCTCTTTACTAAATCTATTCTAATTCTTTATTAACTAAGTGGTAAATGGATTGCATATTTGATCTCATGTTACTTTGAAATTACAGTACGATTGTTCATGTTTGTTCAATATAGTACAGAAAAATGTAGAAATTCCGATCACAGGTTAGATTAAATTATTTTCCAGGTCTTGTCCTAGTAGTATTTCTTCAGTAAATGCATGTACAAGAATCTGAAGATGTGTGTAGTATTTCTTTACCAATGCATGTACAAGTACCTGTACTAATAATGAAGTGTAGAAAATACCTACTAAAATATAGGTAATACAATTAGCAACACAATCGTATAATGTTGTATGAATTGATAGAATACTAACAGCATGAATTTTTATTCTCTTATTTGGAAATTGAGATCTGTAAATTTGTGTTGGTGGATACATGCATGTTGATTGTTTAATATTATTAACCGAAACTAAATATATTAAACATCCTATTATGTTGATTAAAAAGGGACATCTATCAGCAGATGTAGAACTATTTTATGAAACATAATCACTGTTTTTGCTAACATGCAAATTATAAAATAAAAGTTGAAAAGCAAATTCTTTAGGTGTTGAAATTCATTCTATAGCTTGTATATAAGAAATAGTTAGTATTTAATGGCCATAAAATTCATCAGTAGGGATTTGGAAGAATCTGGTATTATTTTGATTTTATTACAGTGTCAGATTGCGTAAATACTAATAAAGCTAAATACAAGGAATTTTATTTTCCAACATGTCTTCGAAGTAGTACGGTAGTTCCAGATTTTACCGCTACAAAACGAAGTGGCGACCTAGAATAAGCTAATTTCAATACACATCACATTTATTTATTTACTTTACTGTTTAATATTATCCCTTTATAATTATCTCTTTATAACTACACGCTTTACAAGTTTTAAGTAACGTACCTAGTTTACGGTACTTTTTGCGTTACATTTCGGATAAGTAACTATAATATCTGTATTTTTTCGGAAACAAATATTTCTTTCCTGTAGTAAATTTCTCAGAATAGAACAATGAAGCATGAAGTACATATGTCAGTGATCGACACTGAGTCAAAGACTTACAGAGAACCAGATAAGATCTTAGTGCCACTTGCTGTTTTTGGAAGATGAGTACAGCTTGAAGGAAATCACATGTACTGATTGCAAGCACCTGAAAGATTATAACATAGATTCTGACAGCTCCAAATCAATATATTCATTGAGTGAACTACAACTGCAATATTAGCCTATTTTACTTTGAATGGTGTTTTTTTGATAAAGATGAAGAACGAAAATATTTTACTGTTCGAACATTGAAAAAAAATACTTTTTCTTAAAAGCTGAGGACGATGGTGGACAGAAGTTAGAAATAAAGTGTCTGAAGTGCCCCGGCGGGAAATGCTTATCAACAGTCAGGAGTTCGTCCACAAATTTGAGGAAGTTTTTAAAGATTTTTTAGTTAAAATTCTAGAGTAGACCGAAACAACATCCACACAAACATTTGAGATCAAGCTATTGTCCAAAGGTGAATAATTTGTTTACGCGTGCACTTACTAATACTATATTAACACTTTCTTCAATACTTCATTCTTGTGTAGTGTTGTTTTATTTATACTTATGAAGACTTTAGAAGTTCCAATTTCTTTGAAAAAAACTTTCAATTGGGACAAAGTAAGAAAAAAGAGTTCATTTCCTCAAGAGATTAAATAAAGAAATGCATATTGAGTGTAGGTGAACTAGGAGTTGTAATATGTTGACAGGTTATCGTGACAATGATATTGTGATTTTGTACGATATAGTCTTTCAACTTGAAAAAATAGGTTTTAAATTAGTTACCAAAACCTCAAAACTTTCATTTAAAAATATTGTAAACTGTTTTAAAGGATATGATTTTCCTTATAGTTCCATAATTAAGAATCATGGTTTATATATCTATATCTATATCTATCTATCTATCTATCTATCTATCTATCTATCTATCTATATATATATATATATATATATATATATATATATATATATATATATATATATATATATAATAGAGCGGGGAGCCAAATAAGATGAATAAGGGGCATACCACACTAATTGGAATCCCAATGTAGTTAATTTGGTAAGTTAGTTGGTTTGCAACATTAGAATTCTTTGAACAGCTTTTCACATTCACTTCGGTTTCGTCTTAATAACATCATGTAGCTGTTGTTATAGCTTATTATAATACTTACTGGTAACACTTGAGATAGGTAGCCCACTAACACAATGTCTAATATTTTTCTGTTTATTTATTGTTGACTAAACTTTAATTTGTTTAACTAATGCTTGTTTAGAAACAAAATATCTATTTTAAAGTCATTTCTATTGTTTGTTGATGCATTGTTGGATAGATAGTTGCATTAGCGACCAAATTTATTTGATCGTAGAAAATATCAAATTTTCGAAATATTTTTATTTGTCAACAAACATGTTTACAATATGCAACAACAACTACAAATAGTGAAACACACACACACTGTAAAAAATCCTACACTTTTTGGGTCAAAAGATACAACATATTGGAGAAACTTGTATCTGGAGAACTTATATAATGCAGACAAACCCAAACTATCACTTAACTCAGTACGATGTGCTTATTCCATAGAAAACACGAACACTCTAATTAGGATCCATTAAAAAATGTAGCCACTTATTTAAAAACTAATTATTAGCCAAGGTCGGAATATTTAAATGCATTTTTTATCTTTCCTAAAATTCTTGACCAAGATCGCAATATTTTGATGCTTTTTATCAACATTGCTTTTTTTGTACACCTAAACTGCAACGACTTTTGATCAGTTCTTTTACAAGTATATATGCGTGAAACAGAAATGCAAATTGTGTACAAAATGTGCAGACACTTTCAAGGGTGCAAGTTGTGCACATTTCTTATACGTCTTGTACACACTTCTCGCTCCTCATATTGCACACATGTAAAACAAGTGATCAAAAATAGTTGCAGCTTACGCGTACAAAAACTGAACGATTTTTTACAGTGCAGTATAGTATTTCAAAAATAGCGAATTGTTTATAGTTGCTATCACTATGGATATGTTTGATGGGTGCCAAAATTAATGATATACAGTAAGAAGTTAATATGAATAAACTGTGACTGATTAACAGGTCTACTTTATTACTAAAAAGTAACTGTCCTCATGAAAGGATATAGTAGCGCTACTATTATCAACCTACAGTTCTACGATGATTGTGAAAAATCAGAATGTGCAATACTACTACTACTGTTACTATTATTATTATTATTATTATTATTATTATTATTATTATTATTATTATTATTATTATTATTATTATTATTATTATAGTAGTAGTAGTAGTAGTAATAGTAGTAGTAGTTGTTGTTATTGTAGTAGAGTAGAAGAGAAAGTTGAAATAAGTTTTTTTTTGTATATATATATATTCAAAGTTTCGGACCTAAATGTAACGCGTTACTTGCGTTACTTTCGAAGTAGGTTAACAGTTATTTTGCTGGGGCAAGTAACGTGTTTCATTTTAAGGAAAAGGAAAGTAACTTGTAACGCGTTATATTTTTAGAAGTAACTTACCCCACACTGCTCTAGGCATTTCGCGAATAGACATTGCAGAGTTTAAGTTTTTGATGCTGACAAATCAAAACAATTTCGATTTGGAAATATAGAGTAGGTATAAACAAACTCTTTAAAACATTGGTTTCATAATCTTATTACATTTCTGTGAGTTACTGTTATTAATTCTATGTTACACTAAAGAAGGAAGTATTGTATTACCTTCAAAATGCATAATGTAATTCCACTTACGAACAGATTTCGGTGAAGACCTACCATTTCAGTATTGACGTCTGTGTGTCTGCATGTATGCACATTCAGATATTTCGTTAACGATAAATTACGTATAAGCTTACATATACGCACTGGACCCTGTAGGATATTCGTAAATATTGGTTCAACAATAGTCGTGAAATGCCTGACATTTAATATGCAATACCTTGCTACGGTAAAAACTCACTACATCAATCAACTTTCGAGAAAATCATACATGAATTTGATGTATAATATGCACCTATTCTCATTTCAAAAACAGAAAATTGAATCCAAGTTGCGGGCGAGGTGGGTAAAATATGTCAGAGAAGCTGTACTTGATCCAATTTGTTTTGCATATGCCCAGAATAATTATCAGTTACATCTAAAGAAACTAAATGAAATTTTGTGTCCGAACGTTATAGTAGCATATGACTGCATTCCGGATGAAGGTCCATAAATATGTAAATTACCAATATGGGCCGCAAAAATTAGTACAATACGTATTGGACCACGAAGAACTTTGAACATGAATCAATTTTACACGAATCCGGAGGGGACACTTAGCGAAGGTGCCTTCTTAAATATCTACTACTACTGCTTATTGTTCCATAGCGTCTTACAAACCAAACTTCTTCACATAGTGTACACCTGACACCGTTATTGTTTAGAATTATAACGTTTAATCTACATGGAACAGCTTAATTTTCATAGACCGTCTTTATCATATAACTTATGTGATATTATACTCATTATTCCGTCCGACTTGCAAGTGTTACTTCTAAAAAGGAAGTATGCTCAGGTATTAAATTATTTTTAGGCTGGAACCGTATAACTGAAAAATTACATGTCTGAAACAATATTAATACTTTAAAGGATGGAACGTGTACTGAAAAGAGGTGTACTAGGAAAGCTTTTCTCAAATGGAATACTTATTTCTTGTATACTAATGCTTGTATACCAAACATTTATATTCCTCATGATTTCTTGACATAATATTAATATATTTCTTTATTTGAGATGCCTTCTAAGTAGAGATGCAAGGGCTCGAAACAAAAACCGGCTTTTTTGGAAAAAACTCGGTTGTTTCTGGTTCGCTTTTCTGCTTGGGAAATTTTGGGCTTTTTTCAAAATTCTGCTTTAAATTTATAAAGCAGACTTTGTTTCGCTTCTCTATAACACAAAACGTTATTTAATTAGTGGTTGATACTGATATTAATATAAAACCTTAAAAATAAACCATGAATTTTGAAAAGAAATTTCAAACAATTTTACTTCAACATATTTACATTATGAACTCGAAAGGATTAACCAATATATGTAATAAGAATTTTATAACCTCCTGTATACGAAAGTAAGCTTTAGGGGGAAGTTTAAACCAGTTTTTTTTTTGTTTAAACCAGGATTTTTCATTTAGATATTTTGCTTTATATATTTATGTTACATATTCACAGAAATAAGTTTGTTTCGCCTTGGTGTTATTATGCAACAACGGGGTTGTGCTGGAAGAGGTCACATAAGCTGAAGAAGTGCGGTCAGTAAATTTCTTAGATTGAGAAACTCCTGTCCTAGCCATCGGGAAAACCCCGTCATTACTTTAAATGTAAAACAATAATAGGAAAATTCTGTTTTTCCTTTGCATGAAAAATTTAAATTTCAACGTATCATAATCAGTAAGGTAAAACGGAGGTATTAAATTACAAATTTAATATGTAGATATCATTGAAAGTCCAATCCAAGCTGATGTTGGAAGCCACAAAGGCAATCGATAAATTTTGCCAATTTCTATCAATATAGTTAAGCAACATGGCTTCTTTATAAAACAACAGGCATTCAGGCATGCAGAAATGCACAATTTGGTTTCGTTTCGTATGTTTAGGCTTAACATCCTTACGTAATACCGAGGTTATGAAGGAGAAGACTTTCGCTTAAAGTGACATCCGAACCGCTACTTGGTTTACGCATTAAAGAAGGTTTGTTGTTCGACCGAGAATTGAACATGGGACACCTTGATTAAAAGGTGAAAAGGAAATAAAACTAATGCAGATGGTTTGATATGTGGAAACGTCACCATGAAGTCCACACGATTCACATTTTTCGTTCTTCTTATTTAATTTTAATTTTTTTGGGTTTAAACCAGTTATTAAAAAAAAGCTGGTATAAACCAGCCAACCCTAAAAGTAAACACTCCTTTAAAAAATACACAAATAACTAGCAAAATTGTATGTAGTTTTTTTACTTCAAAATATTCCATACTCTCTTTCTAAAACAAAATAAAATTAAATTAAAACATAAGAGAAATACTTATATTTAATATGATACACTTAACCCATTTGTGCCCATTGTCGACATTTGTCCACGTGACGTTTTGGGACCCCTAGAGTTGAAATGAAAATCGGGGTAAACGAGACAACTTTTTTTCTAGTGTTGGCTGGTATCACTGTATACCATAAGGACAGCGACATTCCGCGTCGTGTCACGTGGTGTGCATTGTGTATGGAGATTTTGAAAAGAGCAGAAGATACAATGTCTCTCTCTAACACGTAAGTATATTACTGTATATTATTACACCACTTTTCTCTAGTAGATCAGTAATTTTATTCTCAGTACATGTTGTTTTAATAATGTTTATTAAATTTCCTGTTATTCATTGCAGAACATTGTATTATCTTGACATTGATTTTCGTGTCGACATTTGTCGACAGGGGTCACAGGAGGGACCATGAACTCCACACAGCCGGGCATTCACTTTTCCTCTCTCGTGAAGGAAAATAATATTGTTTTCACATCGGAAGCGTAAACTTTATATTAAAATAGGCCACTTGCCCCCTCATGTTTCCAACTGGGAGGGGGGAAGGCAAATCAAGTGTTTTACCGTCACTTTATGGTAGAAAACAATGCATTTCTATTCTCTTATATGTAAGAAACATTATAATATAACTTTTTCTTCATCAACATAGTGTCCCCCGTTAATGACTGGTCACGCTCGTCGCCTTGTAGTCCCACGTTAAACTGTAGGTCCCGTCCTTTGGATGTCATCAACATCATCATCATCCCATGGAAGGCAATGACAAACCACCATGGGTTCACCTTGTCCAAGGACCTTCGGGTCAAAGACCTGCCCTCAGGCAGAACATCCATCATCATCATCATCATCAACATAGCATTATACACAAAAGCCGTTGTATCTAGATATACTTGAGTTGCAATAAATAAATAAATAAATAAATAAATAACAATAATAAGAAGAATGAAATTTCCTACTTGAATCGATGCCGTGCAACAGTTCGTATACTCCCAATATTCACTGAAACAGATATATATATATATATATAATTGTTGTAATTTATAATTCAACGCTAGCAATAATGATAATAATAATAATAATAATAATAATAATAATAATAATAATAATAATTATAAAAGAGTAAACTCCATCTTATCCGCGAAATTTAGTGGCACATTTGTCGCGGATAAGGGAAATCAGCCAAATAAAGTAAAAATTCTTTTAGCCTAGTAACTTATTGTTTTGTATTGTACAGTCGGGGACAAAAAATTTGGACCTCCCCTCTTCTTGTCCCGGCATTTTGAGACTTTTGTGCGTACTATGAGCCATTGTCATTAGCTTTAGTTTTAACCCTATTTCCAGAACGTACAATTGTTTGCTTTATTGGTTTTCCTCGTTCTTCGTGGGAATCGAATAAATTTAGGAGCTGTCCCGACTGTACATAAAACATAATGTAAACAGTGATAATATGCACAGTACAGCCAAAGCTATTTGTATTGCAATATAGAAACTAAAAACAATGAACAAAGTATTTATTTTTCTATTTTCTTAGTTGACGGCTCGTAGTACAGTAGTTTTATTGAATTTTTCTCTCGGAACGCCCGCGCATATTCCCAACGCGGATAATCAGGATTTTACAATAATAATAATAATAATAATAATAATAATAATAATAATAATAATAATAATAATAATAATAATAATAATAATAATAATATATTTTTTAATCTCATTTCAGTTTGACGGTGGAGTAGATAACTTCCATTCTAGAAGAGTATGAGCAGACTGAAGACTTTCTGGAGGCTAAAGTGTTCATCGAGCCAGCAGAAAACGGAATCGTGAGTGATGGAGACAGTGATGATGATAATCCCTCAGGTGATCTTAACAAGTTATCGGGAAATCAGCTTCGAGCGGCAGCAGAGCTGGTGTTTAGGAAAGTAACAGAAGAGGGAATGGTGCAGGATAGATGTGGTGGTGGTGAAAACTGGGCTCAAGAGCTATGAGATTCTGATTCTCAATCAGAGGGTCAAAACTTGTGTTCCGTGAGTGTTTCTGATACAGAAGAACAATCAAGTGTTCATGAAAGTCAAAACTCATTTCACGCCTGGAAAAAAAAAATAAATAAAAACTTTCTGCAGAAATGCGTGATTGGAAGAAATGTGATATTCCAGACAGTTCTCAAAACGAATTTCAACGCTCAGCATTTCTAGAAAGAGATTTTACACCTGTAGACTTGTTTCAGATATTTGTTGACGATGATGTTATAAAATTCATCGTTGACTGCACAGTGCAATACGCCAAAGAAAAGGGGAACATGTCTTTCAATTTGTCGGGTGATGAACTTAGTTTGTTTTTGCTATCCTTTTTGATCGTGTTACAACGTTCTTCCCCGAACCAGAATGAACTGGGAAATAGCTGACGACGTCCACAATGTTGCTGTGGCAAAAGCTATGTCAAGAAATCGGTTTGAGGAAATTTTGAGGAAATTGCACTTTTGCTACAATTCGGAAATAGATGCAAAGGACAGATTTGGTAAGATAAGACCAGTGTGGTGTATGTTAAATGAAAGCTGGCGTAACTACTGGCCTGGGGATCCATACCTTTCCGTGGACGAATCCATGGTTCCATATTTCGGGAGGCATGGTGCTAAACAGCACATACATGGTAAGCCGAATCATTCGGTTACAAAGTGTGGGCACTAGCTACCAGAGTTGGCTACCTCGTGCAGGGCGAACCTTACCAAGGTGCGTTAACGGGTAGTACGATGCCTGGACTTGGTGTTGGTGGATCAGTGGTTATGGACCTCATATCGGAGCTACCACAGGAAAGACAGTTGACACTTACTTTTGACAATTTCTTTTCCTCGGTTCCTTTGGTACATTACCTCAAAGAGAAAGGCCACCAGGCAACTGGAACAATAAGGAATAACAGGGTGGAAGGGGGACCGCTACCCGACCCAAAACAATTTAAAAAGAGTCCTCGAGGCAGCCACTCTCAAGTAACACATGAGAAAAATTGCATTACATTAGTTTGGTACAATGATAACAGTGTGATAACAGTCATTTCTATAGCTTGTGGTACGCATCCAAGTTCTGCAGTGAAAAGGTGGTCAAGTGCACAGAAAAATATATATATATTTGTCCCTCAACCAGCTTGTGTCATCACGTACAATACATACATACATAGGGGAAGTTGATTGACTTGACGAAAATATTGCAACGTATCGCATTAATATTAGAAATAAGAAGTGG
Source organism: Thermobia domestica (assembly GCF_964235325.1). Classification (NCBI taxonomy): domain Eukaryota; kingdom Metazoa; phylum Arthropoda; class Insecta; order Zygentoma; family Lepismatidae; genus Thermobia; species Thermobia domestica. The sequence continues at coordinate 118,504,853 of NC_137460.1, read as the reverse complement.
TACTGGCCAATGATTTCCTAAGTTCTTAACGTCACTATGAACAATGCATGGCAGTTATATCGCTTAACGCCTAAAGGTGCTTCAGAGAACCTGGACTAGCAGGGATTTACTAGATATGTTGTTCGGGTATACTTAGAAATGTTCACCAGACAACGTCCTGCAGCTGGTAGACCAACCATGAAAGTTAACAAATGGGTACCTGATGAAGTGCGCTTGTCGAGCAATACACAACTTCTTGAAACGTCTGAAACGCAAGTGAGGTGTGGGGTATGCGGAAAAGCTACACGAAAGAAGTGTATCATATGTCAAGTTGGTTGTCATATGAATTGCAGTGCTTTGTTTTACAGAAGTCCGTAAAAGGCTGGTAATGCGTGCGAGATGTTCAAAATCATGTAATAGTTATTTAGTAAGAAAATTATCATTACTGGGGTAATTATAACACTTAAAACATACATTTTAATTAGAAAACTAAGGTGTTAAAATTAATGTCTAGAAAAAATATATTCACTGCAATAATATTGTTTGCATTAGATAATATAATATTGTATTACAGTATAGTTGAAGAAAGTGTGTCTGCAGAAATTTTGCCTTTTTAGGAAATAGTCATAATTATTTTTTACATAAAATGAAGAAGTTGTAAGAACATGGTATATAATCTTGTCATTAGCTAATGAGTAAAATTAACAAAATATGTAAACATTTTCTGCTCTTTTTTCATGGTGTCTTTCATGCCCATTGTCGATATTTCTCTACAAGAAAACGAAAATGCATACTGGAACCATTTGTGAACATTGTCGACAAATGTCGACATTCCATATCTCACAACCTATGCACTGAAAATGGAAAAAATGCATTTCAGGCATTTACTTACGTCCAAAGTAAAGATTTATCAAGAATAGAAACAAATATTCAAAGAGAAAATAATTTGGGCACAAATGGGTTAAAGGCTGCACATCTAGAGATTTTGGTTCTGTATATTCTTGAAATTCTACAGTTAAGTTTTTATATAACCACCATCACGATTTACCCAATCCTAAAAGTTTTCTGAATTGTTAACAAGAGGGATTCAACATATCATTACGGACCCCCCCCCCCAAAAAAAAAGGACTACGCACGACAAACATACCTGAGTAGTTAGCTTTTGCGCTTCTATCGGGAAGTCTGGGATTCAACCCAACATTCGACCTTTCCGACAAAGCTTTTCTTCATTCCATCTGTGAATGTAGAAATAGTGCGTGTACTTTGAGTTGGCCGACTTTCTTTCTTATTGTTTTAAAATCGTTATTATTACTAATTATCAGCAGTGACGGTTTTGCGAAGGTTAGGGGGGCGGTCTATCGGACTAAAGCTTGTTCCCCAAAGTTACGGAATGTCTAACACAAACGAAATATCTATTAGTTATGGCTTTACTCATAAACTTTAAGTTTCCGTCAAATAAAAATTACGAATGTTTAGAAAAACTAAACATTATTAAGAAAACCCCTTCCCAAAATACTTTTCTAAATCCGCCACTGATTCTCAGTATAAAATGATCTCCAAGGTTGTATCCGGAAGATTATTGCTAAACGAAACATTAGTTATGCCTGTACTCATAAACTTCAAGAACCTCCCAAATAAAATTAGGACTTTTGAGAAAACAAAACAATCAGAAAAAACCCTCCCAAAGTACTTTCCTAAATCCGCTATTGATTATTTGTATAAATTAGTATTCAATGTTGTATCTGGAAAATTAGTGCTAAATTATTGCACAGCTACAGTATAACAGAAATGTGGGAGTACGGTTTGACGGATATATTGAAAAACGTACGCTTTGACGCATATATGGAAAAACGTTACTTTAACTTTTGCGCTAGAAGCTAGAATACTAAGCTCTTAGAAATGAAATACGCATGATAAACTAAAATGACTTAGAGAAGAAAAAATGTCGATAGCTCAAAAGTTAAAATAAAGTTAAATAGCCTCTAAAATTGCCCTCAAATACTACATTCTTCATGTTAGTTTTAATTCGTAAAACATGTGCTCCATCCATCTTGATTGTGAATTGCATAGCGAAATATGATATTTAGATCATGGAATTCTTATCTAACTATAGAATATACTATAAGAAAGCTATTTAGATAGAGAACTCATGAAAATGAAAAATCCAAAATTACCAAAATTCTCGTTTTTCACCAAAAAAGCCAGCTTTTTATGTGAAAAAAACATCGATTCAAAACAGCCGGCTTTTTTGCATCTCTACTTCTCAAAAACGATTATAATTCAACTTGTATTAAAAATCTTTCTCACTTACCCTGTGGCAGCAATACACGTGGAAAGCAGACATGAATCATACCAACATATTAAGTTACGTTTGGTTATTAAAATTGTCCATTTAAAATGGCATGTGTAGTAGTTGTTCAGGTGGATCCTTACTTAGTTGGCATCCGCACGATAAAGTTGTTATCTGTTGATCTGAAAAATAAATGTTATAATGGATTTCTCAACATATCTTCCATTCACTTTCAATTTTCATCAAACTTCCTAATACACAATTTCTCCACGGGTTAAGAAATTTCTGCATAAGTTAACCGTATAATGGCAATAAAAGCTAATGCGAGAAATTTAGTTGCAATGACTATTACAGTTATCATGGACCTCGGCATCACTGTAACATATTTTTCAAAATGCTGGTTAGTGTTATCATCAAAATTAACAACAAAGCAAATACCCCATACACAACACTTCTATCCTGATCAAGAACAATTTAAATTCGGAAGAATAACCAAGACTTACGACTCGGTTATAAGAAAAACATTTCACAACATTCTCACATAATTTGGAATACCGGAAAAGCTAATTAGAATAATTAAGATATGTTTAAATGAATCCCAAAGTAAAGTCCGGGTAGGAAAATTTTTGTCCCCGAGCTTTCACGTCGAGATTGGCCTGAAACAGGGAGATGCGTTGTCGCCATTATTATTCAAGTTTGTCCTGGAATACACTATAAGGAAAATCAAAGATAGCAACCAGGGCCTAGAGTTGAACGGTTTTCACCAGGTTATGGCGCATGCTGATGATATAAATTTAATATGGCATGATAGTTAAAAATTAGAAAGAAATGCAGAGATCTTATTAAACGCTTGCAATGACATGGGTTTAGAAGTAATTGCAGAGAAAACTAAATACATGGAAGTCCGTTGGGTCTGTAATACGGCGAATTATGAATGCGTTAAAATACTAAATAATACTTTTGATAAAGTGGATACTTTCAAATATGTAGGATCAATATTAACAGACGAAAATCATATTCACAAACAAATTAAATGTCGACTAAAACCAGGAAATTCGTTTTATTACTCAGTTCAAAATCTCCTGTCCTAACGAATTCTGTTGATGAATTTGAATCTTAAAATATATAAAACGATGACCATGCCTGTTCTGTATGGTTGCGAAACATGGCAGCTTACTCTGAGGAAAGAACATAGACTAAAAGTATTTGAAAACAAGATCCTGAGACGAATACTCGGGCCCACGGTTTGCCGAACATTGTTATGGTCATCAAGTCTAGGAGGCTTAGGTGGGCGGGTCATGTAACTAGATGCAAGAAAGTAGAAACGCTTTTAAAGTCTTAACTGGAACACCAATTTAAAAACAGCCATTATGAAGACCTAGACGCACATGAGAGGAGAATATTAAGATGAGACTCGCAGTAATAGGAATACAAAATAGGAACTCGATCCAGTTGGCAAGGGATAGAAGTCAGTGGAGAGCTTCTGTGAAAGCGGGATTGAACCTCCGGGTTCCATAGTTCATAGAGTTAGTTACGTAGTTATAATAACAGGTACATATCCATGCATTTGTGATGATTGTGGTAAGTTTAGAAAAAAATAATTGCTACCGAAAGACGCATTGCTCAGCAAGCTTAGTAAAACATTAGTGAACACCGTGTGTGGGTTTTCTCGGGGTTCTCCAGATTCCTTCGACCCTCTCCTTTCCATCATTTCACTCATTTTTCATCTTCGTCTCTTTTAACCTGACCCGCATAATTGTTGGACGTCTTAACTTAAAGATTTCATTTAATTTCAATCATTAGTGATACAGACTATGAATATGCAATCACGATTTTGGGTAAATTTAAGATAAAAAAATCTTGCACAATGTTATGACTCGTATTTAAAAGCAGATGTGTTGCTACTAGCAAATATGTTTGAACGTTTTAGAGAAATATGTAACAAAGTTTGTGGACTTGATCCTGTTTGGTATATGACTGCTGCAGTTTTAGATTGGGATGCTATGTTAAAAAAGACAAGTACAGAATTAGAACTATTAAATTATTTTTATGATTTTGACGATAAAAAAAAGGTATAAGAGGAGAAATTAGTTAATGTTCAGGAACACATCTACAGAGAAATAAATAAATATATGGAAGATTATAATACAGCAATACAGATTGATCTCATAGATAAAAAATTTTAGAAGTACTTTCTATAATGAATAATATTTTGAAAAATAAAAGGTGCAAAGAAAGATATAGTACGTAAAGAGCTTACATTTAGTGAATATAAAAGTTTTTTATTCAATCCAAAGGAGTATTATAAGAAGATGCATTTTATTAGAATTTACAAATATGATTTACATAGTTTAAAGGTGAACAAATTCAGTTTAAATTGTACAGACTATAAAACATATGTTTTGAAAGATGATATTAGCACTTTGCCATCTAATGTATAGTGTCATTATAAGACAAAAGAGTAATACATGTAGAAGTATTTATAGAAGTATGTATAACAGTATGTATACAGGGTGTTCCAGAAAGACGACCCAGACACTACGTTTTTCTCGAGAACGGTACATGCTAGCATGTTGAAATAAAAAAATTGCATTACAAATGTGAGTCCAAAGAATAAGTAGAAATTAGTTATAAAATCCCGAAAGGCTACCTTCGTGGTATAATGGAAGCATGTGCCCAGTTCTTGCGATTTTCAAATGGGAACGATATGTTTCGAATGCACATTCGAAAAGGTGGGGAAAAATAAGATTGGTCTACGAAATATTTGTCCGTACTACCTACCGTTTTCCGTGTACAAATTGTTTTTCTCCAAAAAATGAATGTCCGCGAAATAGAGTATACGGAGTTCACTAATTAAGATAAAGTAAGCACCGTCATAGTTTCGGGAAGTTCAAGACAATCGCTTTCCAATGGTATGCCACATGGTGACTCAGGGTCTATAAAAAGAAGAAACTGCGTGACCCAAAAAAGGGGGCCCAAAGTAAGGTCAGAACTCGAAAATTTCAAATGGAAAGGGGTTCGAGTAACACCTCGTTGCAAGGGTCACTGCAAATGTTAAAATAATTCGAACACGATTTTGGAATCCACTAACCACTTTCAACATGGCGACCATAGTAATATTGAAACCCTGAATTTCTGGTTCGTCATGAAGAAATAAAACGTACAAATGAAGTTTGCCCACTTGACCAAAAAAACAACATCGCCCCACAAAAAGGGACAAAAAAGAAGGAGCGCATAGTTGCTGCATGCAGGCAGATTAGTGAGGAGGAATAGTACCACAAGAAAGGAAGTTCAATTTGACTGTCCGTAAGCTTTTCACACTGCTCGGTTCAACGCAAGTTATGTCGCACAGGTGGAGGTGTGCCTAGCTCTTCTGGCAATTCTAGTGTGCTTGCACAGATAACATAAATACGCCTCTCCAATCTTGGTTTCATTCACCATTGTCTGTTGCAAGACGTTGCGTCGTCGAAGGGATTGTGTGAAAAGTCTGGATTTGTTCACGTACATTCCTCGTGGTCGTGTGCATTTCTGCCAAATACTTCGCATGTACAAATCGTGACATGTAAGTTGTGCCTTTCACAAACGAAGAAGCACTTGATATGCTCATTGTATTGGATGAGTGCCAACGAAATTGTTACGCTGCTGCTCGTGTGTATGCTGCTAGGGAACGTCGGTCAAGACATGTGTTTCGCAACCTTGCCGAACGTCTACGCAGAAGTGGAAATGTTCAGCCTTCTAGCAATCCCAGGAATGAACGCATAGCATAGCATTTTTTGAAGCGAGTCTTACGGGTGCTGTTTACCGTACACACATGTGGCTACAACAAGATGGTTGCCCAGCACATTTCGAACTGACAGCGAGGAATCAGGTGAATGCAATGTTTCGTAGTCACTAGATAGATAGGGGCGGACCTGTGCCCTGGCCTTCTAGGTCAGCAGACTTAACATGTTTAAATTATCTATGGGGACTACTTAAAGAAATCGGTTATCAACATCGCCCCACAAAAAGGGACAAAAAAGGAGCGCATAGTTGCTGCATGCAGGCAGATTACTGAGGGGGAGTTAGTGTGGCACAGAATCATTTCAGTTACCGTGTGCAGAAATGCATTGAGGCACAGGGCAGGCATTTCGAACATCTACTGTAAGTTGGTAAATATGGATCGAAGTCAGTGCTTTATCTATTCTTTTCGTTTTCTTTCATCATTCGTTTCTCATTGCGTTTCGTTTTTCTTTTTATTTCACTTAAGACTAATGGACTATCTTTTGTCAAGCAACGTTGTGGCAATCATTTTCTGTACAATGAAGGACCTTTTCAGTTGGCGAAGCAGCCGTTAAACAAGCCAGCGAATTCCTTATTGTGAGTGGAAATTGTTCCCAGCCCTAAGCCTGGAAAAAGTGTCAAGGGCGGTGCGAGTTACATTATTTCTTCATGACGAACCAGAAATTCAGAGTTTCGAGATTGGTATGGTCGCCATGTTGAAAGTGGTTAGTGGATTCCAAAATCGTGTTCGAATTCTTTTAACATTTGCAGCGACCTTTGCAACGAGAAATTACTCGACCACCTTTCCATTTGAAATTTACGAGTTGTGACCTTATTTGGACCCCCTTTTTTGGGTCACGTAGTTTCTTCTTTTGATAGACCCTGATTCGCCATGTGGCATATCATTGAAAAGCGTGTATCTTCCACTTGCCGCAATTGTGACGATGCTTACATTATCTTAATTAGTAACCTCCGTACACTCTATTTCGCGCACCTTCATTTTTTGAAAAAAAAAACAACTGGTACACGGAAAACGGTAGGTAGTACGGACAAATATTTCGTAGGGCAATCTTATTTTTTCACCACCTTTTCGAGTGTACATTCAAAACATATCGTTCCCATTTGAAAATCACAAGAATGGTTCATGCACCCCCCATTACACCACGGAGGGGGCCTTTGGGATTTTGTAAATAATTTCTACGGATTCTTTGGACCCACATTTGTTATGCAGTTTTTTATTCCAACTTGATAGCGTGTACCGTTCACGAGAGAAAGGTAGTAAACCGTAAACTTTGTTCCCTGTTCCTAATAATTTAGAATATTTTAATGCGTGTTGATTAATACTTTGAAAAATAAACTAAAACTGATTTTAAAATTAAATTGACTATAGTTTATTGTACTCATATTTTCATTCAAAATTGACTTAAATTCATAGTATATTAATAGTGTATTTTTAAATTCCAATTATTTTGTTGAGTTTCATACGTATCTGTTACTGGGGATTTAATCTACTTAGTTAGACTTGAGAAACTCCGCTTGTTAAATGAAATAGTTTCAAGTATATAATACTAATCCCAGAGCGAGTAATCAAAAACGCTAGTTATGTAGTCATCACAAAAAATTATCCAGAAAGTAAATTACTGTGTTTAACTCGATGAACAAACTATAATACACTCTCTATAACATTTAATTATAAGAACACAATTTCTGAAACATTTCTTGTTGCTCTTACGCGTACTCTACAGTTAAATACATAGTACAATTTACGTTGAGGCTAGTAAATTGCCAAATCATCATTAATTTTCGGAAAGAAATCTCAACGCTATAAGTTATAAATAAACAAATATAAATGAGCTTCAAATTGAATATTTGTCCCAACTCAAAATTGAATATTTGTCCCTACTCAAAGTTGAATATTTGTCCTTTCTTCGATCCTACAAAGTAACAAATGCTAACTTATAACGAAGATTAATAAGTGTACGATGTTCAGTTTGAAAGAATCTAATTTATACAGAAGGAAGAGTCGTCACTTTTGCAATATTCTGGTACACAAGATTCCTGTACTAATTACAGTACAACGAAAGCAGTTTACAATCAAAATGTAGCACTTTGTATTGGATTCTTTGCAGCCACCTTTCTGTCGATTCCATGTCCATACCACGTCTTTGATACCAGAATGTCAGTTACTGTTGTTTCCACCTCTTGTTCATTGGTGAAACATCTTCATTTAAGAAAGTGCACTATGGACCTAAAGAGGTAGTAAGATCAAGAGTGTATGCCAAGTGTAACACCAGTTCGATGGCATCACGTTTCTGAATTTTACGCTTGTGTTTTACGAACTGAGCATTATTTCGCGTAATCCCGTTATTGTAAGACATGCTTTCGGCTCATCAGTGCAAGATATTTTTAGCGCAGTACGGAAAAGGTCTGCCACAACTGTTGAATGAAGATCAGTAATGATTGTAGGACCGTTTGAAAATAACTCAAAGTGAATTACCTTCTCGTGGTTCTACATCACTAATGTTCTGGTGGATGGAATTTCCTCAATGCCATATCGTATGACTACAAAATCTGTTACACTGGGGTGGCCAGACCTTTACTGATCTTTCATATTTATACAACCTTCACGATATTTCTGGACCAAAGAGTTGGTGTGCTGCGGTTACTACATCTCCTCTTCTCGCATGACAAATATATTGGGTTACTTACGTAACGTTATGCCGTGGTTCGAATTCATGAAATTCGTTTTCCTATAAGACGTTGAGCACTGTACGTTAGTGCCACTGAAATCTACGGAAAGTGTGGCGACCACTGTTTGAATAATCTACTTACCATACGTTCTCTTGATCAGTTTGACATTGTTGGGTAGGTAGGGCGAAATCGGATCACCTTTGCAGAAAATGTCAAATTTGAAGTTTTATATGCTTCTATTTATACTTAAATCACATGTATAATAATAAGTGAACCTTCATCTAATAGACTATAATGGCAAGTTTTTTTTTAAATTTTATACTTCTTACCATAACAATTTTACTTTGTAACAGATGATAGATCGATCAGATATACCCCATCGTCGTGGTATAAACGGGATCAGTGTTGGAGAAATTCGGATCACAAGGATTGTCACATTCAAATGCCGAAAATAAACTTTTTCTTACCAAACGCATTAACATAACGTTCGTGGAACCACGCTTTACAAGTCAGACTATATCCAGTCTCTCGTCTTGTGAGTTTTTTCGTAATAGTAGGACACGTGGCCAAATCCAAAACTCCATACTTCATTGACTACTGTTATATTTGACGATGCGACGTTTTCCTCTTCGTCACTCTGTCTCTTTGCTTTCATTTTGTCCTTAAGAGCATGAATATGTGAATTTGATGTCAAATGCAGAGAAGATGCAGAATGTTTTCGTGTTTGCTTCGTTGATATGTTCTTAAGCGGAGAAGGTATAAGACTTCTAATTGAATCTATCGTACTCGTAGAAGGGGTTTCTGAATTAGCTTCACAGGAGTGAGACTCTAATGATAACGAAGGTGAACCCGAAAGTTCATTCACAAATTTGCCTTCTGGTATAGCTGATGGATTGACTAGATATATACAAATCCTTTTACAACATTATCAACAGTAGCTGTCAAATTCCACGCCTGTTTGAAGATGCAGCTAAATCTTAACTTTGATATTGTCCTTCCAGGATTTTGGTGAAGCCAAGATGTTGCCTGCTGGTTCCAATATGCTTTTAAAGGCTTAAAAACATAAACATCAAGCGGCTGCAGAACATGTGTTGTGTTGGATGGAAACAACAACACTTCTATATCATTTTTTACACACGTCTACTAGAGACAGGGATGTATACTAACAAAGACCATCTATAATAAAATAACTTTACCAGGACTTCAACGCTTGTAGAAATATTCCACCCATTTCATGAAAGCCTCCTCGTTCACCCATCCTGATTCTGTCATACACACGTTGGATCCTGGTGGCATACCATTGTGATATTCAACTTTCAGTATCTTGCCCTTGAAAATAACAAACGGTGGAATGTAAACTCCTATTGCTGACACACAACTGAGTACAATTATGTTCTATCCGACATTCCACATTTGTCAACGACATAACATAACGAGACACAACATAAAACTTAAACAAAATATATAGAGATAGGCAGTATCAATACATCCATAATCTTCATACAACATCTAATGCAAATTATAAATTCATTGATCCGATTTAATCCAAACTGCACTTTTCTTCTTCCGTTTTTACACAGTACGTTTAATAAGTTTTGCACAATTTGTTGTACAGCCTAATGATCCACGCATCAACCAATGAAACAATATCATTGAAAACCAAATATAATTCTCACACAGTTTGAAAAAACTTATTTTGCAGCAATGAATATTTACATTTGCTATGTTTTAGTCACTCGAAAAACAGAAAGTCTTCTGGCGCCAAATTAACAGCGTCTTCCGTTAGTGTCCATTATCTCTGAGAGATTGCATTACAATACGCTCCACGTCGACGAAAAGAATATTGTTTTAACGTCCAATCACAAGGGTTGTTTTTGACTGATCCGATCCCCTCCACCTACCCTACTTATGGTCGGTTACGATGTATATATATATATACGTTTTCGCTGTCTTGGTTGTAGAAATATTGCAAAAAATTTGACTTAGATTTGTATTATGTTAATATCTGCGAGACCTATTGATACTGGTTGTATTAGAACTGGCATGTAATTCCGCTGTCCAGGTTCGTTACCTATGATACGAGAAGAACGAGAAATATGATTTTCCCGTCTCGACTTGTATTTTTGTCTTTTTCTCGTCTCATCTCAATTCTCGAATTATTCGTAGTTTCTCTTGATTCTCGAAAGGCTTTTCTCGTCTCCTTTTGTAAATATATGTACAATCCGCAGCAAAAAGCCTGGAACATGAGAATGTAAATTTATTTTGAAACTATGCCTTACAGTGCAGGGAATAAACATAAGGTCTGAGTGGCACGAATCACGCCAGGAAACACCTCGTCGTCCTTCCTTGTGCACTTATCTTGAAGCAAGACTTCGTCGGTCAAAAAAGAAAAAAAAATCTTACATGCTCATGTTGCAGGTTTTTCTGTGCGGATTGTACAAAATGTTTACCCTGATATTCTTAATGACGTCTAATAGTTGTCAGAGTCCGTTTTTGATATGAGAAGTTAAGGAAAAGTGCAATGTTACAATTACACCACATTTATTATTGGAATATATTGTGTATTCTTAAACGTTGATAAAGCCTTTTCATTGTGTTCATACAGTCTATTTATCTATTTCTAGCTTTATTTACTATGAATCATGTAGTACTATAACTGTGTTTCAGATATAAAAATTGAGTGATCCATATTTTTCATTAACTCGGGAAATTTTACGTCTTGTCTGGAATTAGAAAATACACTTTCCGTCTTTACTCGTGTCCGAGACCAGAATTCAAATAAAATTAGAAATTTCTCTCGTGTTTAACACTATCGCTTTAGCAACATTGCGAAAGATGTTATTAAAGCATGCACATACACTTGACGAGTCACGTTTGCGTAACTTGTTTTGAAGCAATGAGGTTTTGTGATAGAACTTCTTTTCTCAGGATCGAATTGCAAAGTTGAATTCGCAAAGAAAACATAATTGTCCAAATATTCATAAATAATGTTGGGAATTAAGACTGATTTGTGAATAAAAGTGGAAGCTTATGAGTATGCAAACAAACTCATATATTTTACAAAACAATTTTTACTTTACCAATAAGTATATTTGTGGACATATAATTATATTTTATACCCTTCAACATTCAAATGATGTCTCTAAATATTACTTCAATATGTGAATTTCGTTGTAGATATTTTTTGCACATGAAGCGTTCATTTTCAAAAGGTCTATTGTCCGTTCTTGATTCAAAATTCAGATAGTGGGTAAAGTAAGATTTATTTGTTAAATTTTGCTGTTATTTGGTTTCAAAATCCATAGGAAATCTGAAAATATGTTTCTTAAGGATTTTCAAATTAAATCACAGTAACTACAGCTAAAATTAAAAACAAATGATTCCTAGTTTAACCCTCACCTGAATTTTGAATGAAAAATGGACAAGAGACGTTTTGATAATGGCTCTTCAGTTTTACCTGTTAAGTTAGTAAATGAAACCTATTTTGCACAATTAACAGAATCCGCCAGCAACTGCTGTTGAGGAAAGAGATGGGAAAGTCATTGTAGGCGGGCTTGTTGGAGATATTTGGAAATACCTTGAAAAATGGTTGAATTTCAGGTAAAACTTTCATTTCTTCTCTATATTTTACTACTATATTTTGAGTTTATCTTTTAATCTTACAGTTAGTCATTTCCAATTAGTTGAGGAAGAAAATACTGACATGAATTATACGAAATACGAGGGCAAAAGACATCTTATGTGGTAAATCATCATCTAAAGTTAATTCCAAGCCTGCTGCAATCTACTCCATATATATATATATATATATATATATATATATATATATATATATATATATATATATATATACCTTTTGAATATTATATCACATAGACCTATAAAGGTATTGACAATTTACGTACCGACTGAAATTTTTGAAAAGAAACCAAATGAAAACATTAAGCATTACAGAATGCATGTACAGATTGAAATACTGTATTAATTAAGTTTAGCATTGACTTGTGATATGATTCTATTAAATATAATTTTAGAATAAGAATACAATGACTCTGTTGTTTCCTCTCTGCAGTGGTCGAGCAGTCTGACGTATAAGGCTGACGATCGCTGGGGAAATTTATCGAAGATTCGAGTTCCTTTGAAGGACACTGGCGTTTCAAACTATCCTTCATGTTTCAGTGTTTGTGTTCTTGTCACGTTCAAAGATTGATCTGAGTTTATCGTCTCGTCCATATTAGCCACAAGGGAGTTATGGCAAACACTAGAAAGAGAACCTAAAGAAAGAAAACAATGACTACGTGGAAACGCCGAATTTGGTCAGGAGATCCCTGAAAATCCACGCGCCGTTGCACAGCGCGTTGACATGGTGGAGCTTCCATTTCCCCATCAGGTCTGGTCGCACGCGTGTGATCCGATTTCGCAGCCGTATGAGCACTTCCACGTAAAATCTTGCATTTACACTCTGTCCAGGAGATACAAACTCCTTATGTACAATGCCACGACGGTCAAAAAATGCTATCAATATCGATTTCACTTTCGATTTCGACATTCTGGCCTTCTTTTTGCGGGGTGATTGTTGCGGCTCATGGTATCCCTCTTGTAGGCCTACGTCATCATGTCCATGGTTTCGGTCGCTGATTTTCCCAGTTTGACGCAAAACTTGATGGCGTACCGCGCTCCAAATTTCACTCCATCGCAACTGAAGACGAGGCGTCACAACAGGACGTCAACAACACAGTGGTCCACACTCAACTAACGCACGCAGGCGACTGCCGCTGGTCGACACCTGTTCCTAAGGCTCCCCTCCATAACATCCGGCGTTCCAGAATCTCTACATTGCTCCGCGCGCGGTCAGTCCTACTGCTTCTAAATACGACTTTGTACAATTAATGGACGATATTAAAATAGAGGAATCGTACGTGAAGACGAAAAGGTTAGCGGAAGACCGTGGAGCATGGAAACATTTCAGCTGTAGCAAGTGACCTGCCAATAATGGGAGAATACCTATAATGTTGATTGAGTTTATACATATACATCGCTTTTCCCATATTTCAAAGTCTTTGCTCCACACACAAAATATTATGTTGTATGTGTCTTTCTGTTTACCGTGAATAGAGTACACTAAATTCTGGGTAATATATTTAGTTCAGGAAATACTGTAACTACTAGCCAGAAAAATTGACATTTCGTGTGAATCAACGAGCTTTTGAACTCAATATTGACAAATCTTCGCTGACAAGGGACATGTTTCGGTCCGAAAGCGATGATCAACATAAAACTTGGTAGACATATACATGACTAAGTACTGATCACTGTAGGAGGAGTCATTCCCGTGTAAAATTCGTTTTCCGCCGACAGCGCCACCTATCCTTCGAAACATTAGTAGTTAGATTCCGCGTTGTAGGCGCTGAGTGAAGATCAGTCATGTGCGTTAGTGTGTGGTAGTAAGCTCCAGTTAGTGTTAGGTGTGGTAGACTGTGTGCAAAAATGGGACGGGCTTTTGGCAATACCCGCCTTCATGTAGTCGAACTGTTGAAAAGCAAACTAACGCGCAAATTTAAGGATCAGACGTCAGTTGGAGTGAAAGATGAGTCATTTGCGACATTCTTGTGCAATGTAATTATCAATGAATACGAAAATGATTTAGAAATGATACACATATCGACACTCTGCACATTTTATTATGAATTGTTCGTGATATAATTCTTGCTTGTTTCTAAAGATTTTCAAGAAAGTCGGCGACATTTTGAACTCCGACTTGAAGACAACTTCTTTTGCCGCTTGGAAAGCCAGCACTGTAAATGCCAGTAATGTACTGATACACCATGCTCTGATGATTTCACATTTCACTGTTTGGAGTTTCATTTCCCGATTCCCTTTGAATGAAGCAAAGTTCGTACACAGTGCGTATCCACAATCCAAATATTTTTGCAGTTATTTAAGGAAATAAGTTCCTTATGTCGTTCCAGAAGCTTCCTATACAAGTTGTATCCTCCTTCATGATAATCTTTGTAGATACTTCGGATTTTCTCTTCCGTAAACTGCTAAAAACATCTGTACTTTTCAGTTTTCCTGCTGGAGATACGTCGTATTCGCTTTAACTACTGTCTTGTTCCCGCTATGGAATACTGTCTTATTCCCGTTCTGAACTGCTATCATAGATGTTTTCCTGTGCCCGGCCATTTTCTTCATAATATCTGTGTAGAGTGTCGATTTGTGTATCATTTCTAATTCGTTTTCATACTCACTGATACTTAAAGTGCAAAAATGTCTCAAATGACTCATCTTACGCTCCCACTGACATTTGATCCATAATTTTGCGCCATAGTTTGCTTTTTTAACAGTCCAACTACAGTTAAAATGTTAATGCGAACTGCCCGCCCCATTTTTCCACACTGACTACCACACCTAATACTAATTGGAGCTTACTACCACACACTGATACACCTAACTGATCTTCACTCAGCGCCTATAACGCAGAATCTAACTGCTAGTGTTTCGAAGGATAGGGGGCGCTGTCGCCAGAAAACGAATTTTACACGGGAATGACTCCCCCTACAGTGGTCAGTACTTAGTCCTGTGTATGTCTACCAAATTTTATGTTGATCCTCGCTTTCGAACCGAAACATGTCCCTTGTGAGAAGTGTATTTTCAGTATGCGAATATTGCAATGTGTTAACAAGGTTCTCGCTTCACAACTAAAACATACACATGATCTCTGTCGTATCGTGTCTGATTCCCATATTTCAGGCTTGGCAACACCCCTGTAATCGGATTGGTTGGCAATAAGAACAGCTCTGAAAGTTAAAAGTCAATTCAGCTGTAGCGCACAATAGTTTGCTTCTCACATGGAACGGACATGAACGTGTCATTCGGACATCCGAATCAAACTTAGTCCATTCGATAAACATAAAAAAGATATGTTCATGCACAAAACACTAGGTGCCATGGACAATAGAGTAAGTCCCTGGGGCCCATTTACCCTGTTAGTCTAAAGAAAATCGTAGACTCGCGGTGAAATAGCCATTGCATCAACACTGTTCATTGGAAAGTAATGGTTTATAGCTCATTCTCTTTAGCATGAAACAAGCTTTCCAGAGGTGCTATGTATTGGGACTCATAGCGTACTTGAACAGAGAAAATTGAGAGAATGTCGGGAAAATTCCCTGTAGATATCATTTCCAACAACTTTGCCACCCTCTGGAGTGTCCCCTGGTAATATCACACAATCCAAATGTCTGTCGAAAAATACTATGCAGGATAAGAAATGTGTACCAAGTTTTGTATTGATAGATGAAATAAATATGAGGGAAAAGCTTGTATACCAATACACGCTTTCTCCTCATATCTATTCTCCTCATGACACGTTCATGTCCGTACCTTGTCATTAACAAACTCTATTACTACTTAAGTTATGTTAGAATCAATTCAATTTTCTTTTGTTTTGTTGATCAGTACTACATATCAGATGTCTGTAGATGGAGCCTGGGGTTCGAAAGACAATGGAGAATGGAATGGGATGATAGGAATGATTCATCGAGGTGAAGTGGACGTAGCTGTATCGGACTTCATGATAACAACACAAAGATTCGAAGTTACAGACTTCACGTTACCAATTCTTAATTCGGGGTAAGAATTATTATCTTTGTTAAACTTAGAATTTTATACTTGTAAGTAATAAATATGCTAATATTGGGAATATGTGTCACTTTTGGCAGTATCACCATTAACAAGACGGCAGCGGATAGCTGGTGGACCTCAACCCTCGAAGTGGTGGGTCGCCGGTGTCTCCTCCAGGTGGATCGTCAACGAAACTACACTTATGAGGACAGCGATCAACCGCTTTGATTCGATTTTAAGTTTAGCGTCCCGTTTACCAGCGAGGCTGTATGAAACGTGGGCATACAGTTTAACTTGGGATCCGAACCAGAACAGCTCCTGGCGGGAATCGAAAAATCTACCGCTTTCAGTCCACAACTACTCCACAAACTCTCTCTCTCTCTCTTCCTCTCTCTGAGTAATGTATCTATTAAACTAAACAAATAAACTTGAAAAGAAAAGATGTTCCCAAAAATAGGTTCGATCCACCGACCTAATGGTCAGTTACACTATGTTTACCGACTCCCTATTCCCAAAGTATACTTGCAATCTTACTCAACATGTGAATTTGTACATGGAACAATTGAAAATTCCTATTATATTCAAAAATATTCTAAATCATTTCAAAACCCTTGTAAAGTTTGTATGACTAAATGACAGAGCGCCAGTGGCTACGGCAAGAGGCTATCAATGAAATTGCATTCATTATGAAAATATCGAGGTTTCTCCAATCTCATTACTGAAATTGGTTTCAAAATCCCTATGAACTTGATTATAAAGAGAAAATTCCACCCGCCGAAAACAATTTCAATGGAGCACGCTTAAATGTACAGGAAAATTGAGTCAAAGTTCTATCGCAGCCGTCTTATTCTCCAGATTTATCTCCGTGCGATTTTGCCTTCTACTCAAAACTAAAAAAAAAAAAAAAAAGTTTTGGACGTTCTTTCCAAACTAGTGAAGATACCATCATACAATATATTAATGACGTTTCAAAAACAAATGAAACTATTTGACTCATAGCTTTAAGAATGCAGAAGTGTATTGATATTTGTAATAACCATTTATATAAATTGTAAAACGTTTCATGTAAGTGAATTGATTTTCCAAAGAGTATTTGAAAACTTTCCGCGTGCCGCTCGTACTTGTAATACTTCATACGTTATTATTATTTACGATTTGTTATAAATTTTATTTAATTTTCAAAAATCAGTTTATTTCATTTGAATATTGTATCCTGATTCTAAGGAATAAGCTGTTAGATATTAAAATAAAAATACAAATAAAAAAAACTGTGCTTTATTATTCAAATTGATAAAGGATATAATTCAAAAACAAATGGCTTCGAGTAGCGGAAACATATATCTTCCGTGCATTTACTGAAAATCCATAACTTATTTTATAGCTGGATATCAAAGTTGAGATATACTATAGTTTTCTCTTATATCTACTATGAAGAAGATGTATGTTCTCTATAAAAAATATAGCATTTTATTCTATTGTTTTACTTCAAACTTTGTAATTGTCATAAAATTTTAAATTAAAAAACAACGTAAAAATTGAGTGTTTTTATTTTCTAATTATAGTAAAAAATTAGTAACATATGTAATAATAAAATAATTTACTTTGATATTTTACTTCTTCATTATAAACTTCAAATCTAGAAAGTTGAATTTATTAAATTTCGATACTAAACTGAGGGATTAATTTTCGCCTGTTAGAGTTAAATTAACGAATTTCGTTCTGAGAATCAAAGTTAAAGAACAACATGTGATGCACAAAATCGTGTTTGAAGCTATATTCTTGAATAACCGTCCTAAAATATACGAGTACACTAACGTCTGAGAAGTCATAAATTGGCATAGTTTACACAACGAAAACGAACGCCACTCATAAACGGGACACAATTGAAGTTATTTAAAATGTTCTCTTTCAACGAATATGGTAGTAATGTATTTGAAAAGAATTGAACATTAAAGAAAGCGTCAAGCAACGTTCATTGGATCACTTCAAATGGATTGCCTCTAATGAGGATTTATGTTGATCTAAATATTCGTGTTAAGATTAATGAGATCTTCCCATTGGTATGACCCTATCTTTGGACATTTACTTTTCATTTAAGTGCTTTGTTTGCGTTTTCCAACAGTATGTTAATTATTCATATTACGCATTACTGTTCATTACCAATGAAAAATTCGTTTAGGATAACATATACTCCTGCACAACGTTATAAATTAAAATGGGACTTATCACAATTTTTTAATTATATGACCTTTATATACTTTCAGATACCGATTATTTATAGCGAAACCGAAAGGAGAGTCCTCAAATTGGTTCATATTTTTGGCACCATTCACCCGAGAACTTTGGTGCTCCTTGTTGGCGATTCAACTTTTATTTTGCTTACTTCTCTATGCATCATATAATCTTCAAGAAGACGCAGCTGTTATAGACTTCAGAGGGCGTCGCAGGGTGGTTTCCTTTTACAATTCCATTTTCTATGTTTATGGAGCCTTTTGTCAGCAAGGTTTGTCTTTTATAGTTATTGTGTCGAGGAGTATGTATAATGTTGATAGAAGACAGAATGTGACAGTCATATAGACAGTAGATATACAAATAAGCACTCTTTTCTCTATACATAACAGTTGATGTTGAACGAAAACCACAGCAAGTATTAAAGCGAGATCGACGCTGAAGTATGTTCCTACTACGGTCTTAATTATGATACTGGCAAGATGACAGTACCTTTCATGATTCATGATATAGACCAAAATTATGATTACTTTAAGAATTTAATTTCTGTTTAACTAAAATATAGTTCAAATATAAGCCATATGTCTGTTGATAGATCACATCTACCTTTACAGTATAGGATTGCAAATTTTAACTTTCGATGCGTCGTTTCCGAACTATCAATTATTATTAGAAACGACGGTGTACATAGGATCGTTTTAGACTATTCTCTCGGAAACTACGCTTCAGAATTTAGAATTTAGAATCCCATTCTATAAATCTAGATGTGCTCTATTAAATGATACATTACTTTTGATTTAATTTTAGTTTAACAGAGAATAATGTTCCTAAGATAATGTTTAGTAGTCTATATCTCACTAAACATGCAAGTTACTGTCGTCTTGCCAGTGTCATAACGAAAGAAGTAATAAGACCATACTTCAGGTCAATTTCGCGCTAATACTTGCCATGTTCTCTCTCTCTCTCTCTCTCTCTAGAATATTTCCTTGCCCTTCTTAAAGCGAAAAGTTTTAAAAGTTGTGTCTCATAAGTCGGTTTTTATACGTATACCAAATTTAATCTTCCTCAGGATCTTGATATATTCTACTTTTCTAGTAAATTTTGATTATCCCGCTTCTGCCTTAAGATATACGTTTTAATCAAGGTACGATATATATATATATATATAAAACGAGTGTGTGTGAGAGAGAGAGAGAGGGAGAGAGGAAAATCGGGTATTGTGGTATACCTGTGTTGCAACAGTGGTAGTGGATGCGTCTGCCGAAAATGTCCTGAATGGCAATGTAGGCTGACATGAAGATATGATCTACGGTGCAAGAATAAAATATAATTTGTCAGAAATATTAAACTCTTGAAGGTATGTATATTTCATTTATGTAATGTAACTTCTTGTGCATCAGTGGGCGTCATAATTATGGTGCTAAGTAAGAAAAATGTGACGTTAGAAACGAATAATATTTGATGTGGATTCTGTCAATCAATTGAAAGTGAGGGATTAAAATACCAATATGGCGGAGGGCTATAGTGGAATACTTATAGGGAGGATAATGTAGAATAGTATTCCACATTACCCGTTAATAATCAATTTCAGGACCGGGAGTGAATGTTTTGGCATTGTCATCATGCACATGATTTATTTCATTGCTCTTTAAGAAAATAAACTCAAATCCATGAATTAGTGCTTTCTTTAGTGATGATTTATCAATGGCTGCACTCTCACAAATAACTCAGATGACCCTTGAGAGTATGGCAAAATAGCTGTCGAAGATTCACGCCAGCTTCCGACAATAGTTTCTGGGAACATTCCATCTACCTTAGAAACAGTTTCCCCTGCCATTCCATATACGTCACGAGCAAATTTTCCTGTCGTTTCATATAGTTTATCTGCGTCAACACACACAGAGACACATCAGTTTCGCTTCAAGCTATTTCATCGGTACCATCATAACGAGGCGCAGCTCATCTCGAGGCAGACCCAAGTCAGCAGCAGCAGTGATAACATCACCCTCTTTCAGGAAGAAACTTGAGACGAGCCTTAGGTCTACAAAACGTCCGTTGAGGAGCAAATGTTTGTTATCCACATACGAACAGCGTGAAGTCTCATTTTCAACTCAGAATGAAGAATCCGATGACTGGCATGACAGTGATGCTACCGAAAGGGCAAATGATCAGTGCACCTACCCCTATTCAAAAATTTTCGAAAACAATTCAGGTGAACAAATAATTCGGTGTCTCTCGTGTAAACAATGGTGTCATGCTTTGTGCGCTGGAGGATACAGAGTGGGATTCATTTGTGATGACTGCTCGTAAACTTCCCACACCATGCAGTATTCGTTTATTGTTTATTCACTATTCGTTTATTGTTTTGGGTTATGGCTTGCTTCTTTTCTCAAGTCCAGTTATTACATTGTATATTCACATGTACTCCTTAAATTAAAGAAACGTAGCAGTTGACGTCACATACATTTTTGTCAATTTTCAATTTCAGTAGTCATGAAAATATAGATTGTAATATCAACAAGTATTTATTTAGAACAGGTAAGGATAATGCGGAATATAATTCCACATTATCCTTCACTTTGTATGCCCTCAACTACTGTCATTTTGAAAAGGCTTACCAAACTCAGAGAATATAATGTGTGTAGCTTCTGCAGTATTGTTTTCTTAAAGGGCAAATATCACAGCATATTTTAATATAAAACTCATTATTGTAAGTTCATTCATGTCTCTTGTATCATTGAAAATAAAACAGTATTCCACAATACCCAACTTTCCTCCTCCCTCTACCCCCAATATATATATGAATATAGTGATGTGTTGTAGCCAAGATCCTCCTAGTTGACTGCACCGATCTTGATAATTTATTGTAAACTAAAGGACCATGGGATATCTTCGGTTCTTATCGTGTTATTTTGATTGGAAAAGGCATCTTAAGGAGACAGAAGTCAATATTTATATGAAAGAATTGACTTTCACAAGATCCAGCTCTTAGAACTATACAACTTGATATATGAATTCCTCATTTAAAATAAACAAACCTGTGTTGCCACAGTGTTTAGAAAAATCCAATTTTAGGGGATTGTAATGAGACATCTATCTATATCTATACGCATAAGAAATGAATGTCATAATTTTTGTTCGGGAACACATCCTGGTCATCTATACCGATTTTGATAATTCTTTGGTATATAGGTGCACCATAGGTATCCTAGGGGTTAGACATATTACTTTACTGAATTTTTATTCTATGAGGGTAAAAAGGGACCAAAATTTATGTGAAATTTAAATATTTAAGGATCTAGTGAACTTTTACATTTAAAATAAGCAGGGGCGTCATTTAGGGGGGGCAGGAGGGGGCAATTGCCGCCCAGGAGTTTGAGGTATACATATACACTAATGGATTGTCTACTAATATACTAGTACAAAACGTGGAAGTCTTATGTCGGTGATGCTCTTGCCCCCCTCAAGCGAAGTCTGAAATGACTCCTCTGAAAATAAATTACACCAAAACAGATTTTTTGTACGGTGCTAAAGTCAGAATGAGACGAATCACACTCAGAAACACTTTGAATTATCTGTGCTGAAGAGCAGAAAGAGAACTCATAAAATTAATCAACTTGATCAAGCTGTTCATTACTTGTTTCAGAAGTGGCACTAAGTTTTCCACAAAGGACTACTTGATGAATTATGCCCTTATAAGGTAGAGCCCAACATTCATATCCTTGATTCTCTTTACTAGTCCCTTTTCTTTGCGGATCGTAGCTGGGGTCCCGTCAGTTGAAAGAGACGCCATTTTATCTGGGCTAATCTTTGATTTTGTCATAAAGTCATCAAAAGTCTTGAATAAATCTCCTCCGCGCGAGTCTTGAATTTAAACGGCATTATTACTAGCAATTCTTCCCTAAATGCTTTAATCTTAATCTCCAAAAATTGCACGAAAATTGACATTTTGTTATTAATCAACTATGTCAATGATTTATCAAGTGTTATGGCGTAGAAAGGCGCCTTTTTGCAGAGATTCTAGCAAACTACACTTTTATTGTCAGCAACCATAATTTCGGCTCTTCTTGTATTCTTGCCGACAAAGGGAGATCTTGAATTGCGACAAAAATATCCTCTTTCTCTTCAGAACGTTCCGCGGTCACTTCCAGCATACATATTTACCACCTCAGAGTTTAGAAACGGCTTCTAATGTTCATTAAGAGTCCAACATCTGCTTTAGCCAGATTTTATCTGCTCGCTGATAGAGCGATTTAGTTTTTTTTTTTTTTTTTTTTTTGTAAGAAGCTAGATATGCCTTCACTTTCTCTTGACAAGCTTCACTATCTACAGGAAAATTTTATGGAATTGCTGATCAATTGTTTCGTAGTGAGGGATTAAATCAGGGATGCAAATAACCAGTCGCCCACTCGGTGCGGGCAAGTATTTAATATCATACCGAAGGTAAGTAAATGATTTCTATTGTGCGATATGGGCTAGTAGCTTTTTTCATGGGCTGGTAAAATGTTGTTGCTTATTTGCATCCGTGGTTTAAATTGAAACTCTTAACAAGAGCAACAGCTCTGTTGTATATAATAAAAACTTGAACAGCTCTTGGAATATTAGACAGTAAAACAATATTGTTCAGTCCACTCAATAAAATGCTTCGTGTGTTCACTTTCACTATCTACTTTACCCTTTTTCAGACTCATCTCGATGCAAAAAAGTTATAAGCTTCGATATAACGAAATAAATTAGTAACAACTCCGTACGAGATCGCAACAACTACCGACGAAGTGACAATAAAATTTATCCATTTTATTTAGTTTCATTGTTTATAAAAATTTCGCTGCCCGGCACAAAGCGTGTACTGACACATCATAAATCATTTGCTTCGATGTCAAAGAGTATGCCGACGCAGTGCAAAGGATACGCTTCCATGTCACCTACACCGCCACCGATCACACCAATCCGAAAAATAAAATTTTCGTCTTACATTAAAAGTTTTATAAAGTGGATGTAAGCTTTCGTTGGAGTTACGAGCACAAACCTTGTGTTAAAATGAATATGTCTGCTTCTATTAAAAGAGGGCTTCAGAGGTTGCCAGAGTAAAAGATCGATTTATAAAATTTTCTATTTCATTAAATTAAATTCTTGAGTTGCTATCTGGTGTACAGAGCTTTTATGTGGATTGAGATAACATGCTACGCCAATAGCCCAGCTTGTTCCCCCCCCCCCCCGCTCTCCAGGGTACTCTCCTGCTCT
Source organism: Thermobia domestica (assembly GCF_964235325.1). Taxonomy (NCBI): domain Eukaryota; kingdom Metazoa; phylum Arthropoda; class Insecta; order Zygentoma; family Lepismatidae; genus Thermobia; species Thermobia domestica. The sequence continues at coordinate 118,481,041 of NC_137460.1, read as the reverse complement.
TGACAGCACAGCAACTACGCAAATACTTTACTATAAAAATGATAAATACTCGACAAAAACTACTATAAAAATAAGTATGGCTCTCAAACGTACTGTTATCTACAAAGAAATATTTTAAAAAAATAATAATTGACTTGAGTAATTTATACTTTAAAAAAATTGGCGATCCAGATTTTGACCTTCTGCGGTCCGGGCCTGGACCGCGGTTTGCCAGCTGCCGTCCGTGGATCTACCCTATGACCAATTTTCAGGAAACACACGTATGATTTTCAAAAATCACGTAATATTGGTCATGTAATTAAACATAAGGTCTTATGTTTCGTTTGCAGGTCACGAAGTGACTCCAAGGTCCAGTTCAGCTCGCTTGGTATACATCGTTATGTATATGATGGCATTGTTCATATACTCTTCTTATTCCGCCATACTTATTGCGTTTCTCGCAGTAAAGAAGCAAACAGTTCCATTCAGCACACTTGAAGGTGTTTTGCAGGATGGATCCTACCAGATGGGAGTTATTTCAGGAACTGCAGAATTCGATTTATTTCAGGTGAAACGATTTCGTTTAATCTGATATGATGTAGGTAATATATACAGTTACTACTGCTACTATAACAAATAAAATACTACCATCATTACTACTTCTACACTAGTGTCCAAAACTTAACCATAATATAGTTTATTACGTGTAAGGGTTGGAAAGAATGTCATGAGCATGTGCAGTGTTTACAGACAGCGTGTCATGTCAAACGTCAGTCTAGTTCGAAATTAACATAAATGTAACACAAGTGTTTGTAGCCGAAATACGCGCATGTGTAGGTCTGTTGTAGCCACTGGAGAGTAGTATGAGTTTAATATGGCAATCCACAGTAATAATATCTAGACTTCATTTGGATCTTTGGAAAGTGACACTTCATTTGGGGCTTGGGAAAAGAAGAGACACAGATAGCAGTAGTACGATTTATCAATTTGCCACAGAGTATCATGTTCAGCTTGGGAAAAGTTTATCGACCTAGGAGACGTCAGCGGTTTGCCCAGTGGAGGTCTCTATATGTAATCATTCCACAGCAAGACCGATGTCTGAGCGTAACTACGCTGCATAAGTGAATGATGTGTGCAAGATAACTGTCAGGGGAATTTGTGACCGCTTCAAGGGTGATAGTGTCGGTCAAAACTGTATACCGGGTACTAGGTGTCAGTGTTCTCTATGCCCACAACCAGCAACATGTATTCTACTGTGGTTGTATTGACTCCATCACACAAAAGGGCCTTTCTTCATTGGTATTGGGAACATCAGTAGGAGACTTGCTATGAATGTAGCCACACACTGCCCACGGATGAATCCCGATAGAGTTTCAAGAGCGATTCTTATCTCTCACTGATCAGATGCTAAAAAGGAGCCTTCTTACGTACCATTTTTAGTAAATAATTTGTAAAGTCAAAGTAGTGTCGTGGTCTGGGCAGGCATAAAAATGAAAGTCATACAAACATGAACATCTTTGATGCAGGATTCACCACTGTCCAGAGGTACAGGGACGACGTTCTTCATGCCTATGTGTCACTTTTCATTGGCACGGTCGGTCCACAGTTTCTTTTCATGAATGCAAGTGCATGTTCTCATCGTACTAGTATGACATATAACTACCTAGCGACTGAAGACATCCAATGCATTCAATGAGCAGTCCAATTTTCGGACTTGAGCCCGATTAAGCATGCTTGGGACACATTAGAGATACATTTTCTAGCCCAAGAGCTGCCCCCAGAACACACGAGTAGATCTTCGCTTTTCTTTTTCGTTAGGAGTAGAATCAGCTTTCCCACTTCAGTATGGAGTGTCTGTGACAGACATGTGTGAATATTCGGGGTAACCATACCCAATATTCACTTGTTTCCGGTGCTGGAGTGAATCTCAAAGTATTTTGCGGTAGGTGAGTTTTGGACCATTTTTGGCGTTTGCGTTATGTTAGCTCCTGTTACCATGGTTTTCACATATGTTGCC